>NW_021703780.1:4939268-4947688 GCF_005190385.1 Monodon monoceros | reverse complement strand
ACACACACACACACACACACACACACACACACACACACACACACACATACACCCTCCATGTCCCATTCTGTAAAAATAAAAAATTTTTAAAAATGAACCTCAATTTTTTCTAGAGACTATCCCAGTGCCTTCTTACTAATTTTCTTTGTAAAAAAGATCAATAATCTTTTAGAGGAAAGAGCATAAGCAAATGAAAACAAGGTCACCAGCACCTGTTCCTCTCCCAGTTGCCTCTTCCTTTAGCTTTCAGACTTTAGGGGACAGCACCTGACACTGAGTGATGTATTAAAGAAAATAATTACAGCTATTTTAGGTCACATTCTCTGGGAATGTTCCCTCCCCTGAGGAAGAGATCGGCATGTAGGAAGCATTTTGTGGAGTGATCTCAGGATGCACACGCAGAGGAGTAAAGAAAGCAGGATTTGGGAGAGGAAGGAGTTGAACTGCTGGGCAGTCACATTAAAGGCCCCAGTCAAACCACGGAGAGCCCAGGCATGGTCCTTCCGAGCTGTCGGGGCTGGAAGCATGCGGGCTGTGCTTTCACATCTCCCATTGCCCAATCTTGACCAGTCATTGGACCTGATGGCCCCGGAGGAGGAGGGACATGGCCTTGGGGGAGGTAGCTGTTCTTGATTGAGGACATTTCCCGGAGAAAAACACAGCCACCTCCCCCGCAGGGGCTGTGGAAATGAGACCCTCAGGCCTTGTGTTGGTCATCTGTTGCCGTGTAACAAATCACCACTCACTTAGCATCTTAACACAGCACAAGTTCATTAACTCACTGTTTCTATGGGTCAGGGCTCTGGACACAGATTCACTGGATGCTCTGGTGAGGGTCCCACAGGCTGCAATCAAAGTATTGATTGGGCTGCATTTCCATCTGGAGCTCCACTGGGGAAGAACCCACTTCCAACATCATTCAAGTTGGTGGCAGAACTCACTTCCCTGTGGTTGTATGACGGAGGCCTGATTTTTGCTGGCTTTTGCTGGGGGCCACCCTCAGTCCTAGAGGTCGCCTGCAGATCCGAGAAGTGGCCCATGTTCCCTGCCACGTGGGCCCCTCCCACACAGCCAGTTTCTTCGTGAAGCCCACAAGGAGTCTCTCAGCTCAGAGAGGCTGGTGCCTCTTTCAAGGGCATTAACCTGATTAACTCAGGCTCACCCTTTGCATTAACTCAAAATCAGCTGATCTGGGGACTTTAGCTATCTCTCAAAATCCCTTGACTTTTGCTATACCAGGGGCTAGAAGCAAGGCCCACCCACACTCCAGGGGAGGGGATTATGTAGGTAGGGCATGAACATCATGGGGCAGGAATCATGGGGAGCACCTTGGGGTCTGCCTGCCATAGTCCTCAAGGGGGAACCTTGGTGGTTCACTATCTATTCATTATAATAACTCAGACTATAAAATTCGGTAAATAAGATTCTCCCAGTGCCAAGTGGTTTTAGGTTTTAGACCCATTTTGTAGGCAGTTTTCACTCTTTGGGGTTCTCACAGCCCACAGAGGCAGTACCAAGGTCTCCATGGTAGCAGGGGACATTACCCAAATCTGTATTTATTACCGGAAAAGTTGCAACTGGGTGAGCATTGGCATAGCCAATTGTGGAATTGTGGCATAGCCACATTGTGGAATTCCATGCGCACCTGTGGGGTGACATTTGTCAAGACTGAGAGCTGTGTTTATGCTGCAAGGGAGTGGTTAGTCTCTCCAACCCGAATCTTCCGCCGAACGTCTAACCACTCATCAGTGGCCGGACTGTCAGACGAAATCGTGGCTAAGTTTGCTTGTAAAAGTCAACAGGAAAGTGTTCCCTTTGTCAAGTGAAAATGGCAAGGGAATTCAGAAAAAAAATCTTTCCTAAACTGTATAAATTCAGTGTCATAAAAACAATCTGTGTGTAGGTTACACTTACAAGTTTTTATGTTTTAATAGAAGCAGAGTAGAGGGAAACATAAAAATTGATCTGAAGATGCAGGACAGACCCTTGCAGGAACCCCAAACTACCAATAACAGCTCTGGAATTTTGGGGTGCCGCCAATCCCAGCCATTGACAAACCCAAATGGAGAAAACTGTTCCAGGCAGGAAGGGAACTGTCTGTTTAATTCTCTGTGGATCTCATTGCTATCTCGTTGTCAGTTAATGCTTCCAGGTAAGCACAACACCTACTCACCCTCATTTTACGGAAGAGGAAACCAGCTTTGCCTTCTTGTGGTTCAGAGTCTACTGATGGCCACAATAAACCCATAGATCCAGGAAGCACAGTAAACTCCAATCAGGAAAACAGAAAGAAAACTACACCAAATCACATCAGAATCAAAATTCTGAAAAACTGTGAAAAAGAGACAGTTTTAAAGGCAGCCGAAGAAAAAAGACATTTTATGGAGAGAGTAAGAAAGCTAAGAATTAAAACAGATGTTTTGTCAGAGACAGTGCAAATCAGAAGACAGGGGGATGGCATTTTTCAAGTTCTGAAAGAAAATCTGTCAAACTAGAATTCTATACCTCATGAACATATTTTTCAAAAATAAAGAGTAAAGATTTTTCAGACAAACAAACAAAAAAGTGAGAGACTGGCAGCAGCAGACCTACGCTACAAGAAAAGTGCAAAGGAAGTTTCACTGTTTCATTACAAGAAAAGGAAGTCTTTCAGGGTGAAGAGAAATGATGCCAGACGAAAACTTGGATCCGCACAAAGGAAAAGAGAGCCCCCGAAATGGAAAATGTGGGGAAATATAAAAGACACTTTTTCTTGTTTTTAGGTTTCTTTAAACTCTCTCTGTTCCAATAAGTGGTGTGAATTCTGTCTCCTGGCTGAACTCTGGCTGGATCAGCCGCCTTATTTCTCTTCCCAAGTCTGCCCCATCACCAGAACTACGCCATGACCCTCCCCTCTCATGGCTTCCCATTGTTCTTAAAAAAACTACAGGGACATCCCTGGCGGTCCAGCGGTTAAGACTCCACGTTTCCACTGCAGGGGCTGTGGGTTCGATCCCTGGTCGGAGAACTAAGATCCAGCATGACTCACGGTGTGGCAAAAAAACAAAACAAAACAAAAACAAAACACTGCAAGGCAAGAGAAACTACCTTCTGTTGAATGCCTACCCTAATGCACACGTTGCTCTTCTCACAGCATTTTCCTTAAACTCGAATTTCCTTACCGTCTCTGATCTGACCCCTGCCAGGCTCTCTAGCATCAGCTCCCACCCCTGCCTACTCACCATCCTCTAAACCCCCACAGCCTTTTGGGTTCCGCAGAAACACCAAGTCCATTTCCACCTTTCATACTTGCTCGTCCTGCACTGCATGCTCTTCCCCCAGATATATGCATGGCTCACTCCTTCTTACTAGCACTGTTTGAACACCACTGCTTCAGAGAGATTGTTCAACCTTCCCATCAAAGTCAGGAACCCCCGTATTCCTTTCCCATGACCATCAGCACAGGTCAGTTGCCATTCTGTCACCCTGTTCAGTTTCCTGGGAAGAGGTAACAGAGGTGGGAGCTGGTTGCAGCAACAGAGTCGTTTGTGCCAAGGAAGCCTCCACAGAGAGGAAGTAAGGCCGGCAATTCTCACAGGGTAACAGCGAGGGTGGAGATCATCGACACCTCTTCTCCGAGAAATTATTTTTTTTATCGAAGTAGAGTTTATTTACAACGTTGTGCTAATTTCTGCTGAACAGCAAAGTGACTCTGTTATACATATATATATGAATATTCTTTTTTATATTCTTTTCCACTATGGTTTATCCCAGGGCATTGAATATAGTTCCCTGTGCTGTACTGTAGGACCTTGTTGTTTATCCATCCTGTATATAACAGTTTGCGTCTACGAACCCCAAACTCCCCCTCCAGCCCTCCCCCACCTGCCTCCACCTTGGCAACCACGAGTCTGTTCTCTATATCTGTGAGTTGGTTTCTGAGAAATTATAACGAGGCTGAAACAGAAGGGGCCAGAGACTGTGAAAACATCCTGGGATAGATGCTGCATGTGACAGTCCTACACACAACGCGCTTTATTAAGTGGCCTTTATAAGAGTCCAGCATGGTGGTGAGAGCATTTAATTGCACTTAGGACTCGTCTGTCTTTTAACATGGAGAATTATGAGAGGGATTCACTTTTTTATAAAGAAGCGTTTTTGTTTTTTTTTTAAAAAACAAGCAAAGGTAAATAAATACTATAGTAATTTCCTGGCTTTCTGAGTTTTTTAATTACTAAAAAAGCCTAACCCCAAACCACACTGGACACAGGTATCAGTTCATCACGTGGCCATTGCTCTCTGTCCCCTAACCAGTGTGTGATCTAATTTCACAGAACCCACACACACAGCAACACTCTAAACAGCTCGTTGGACTCAGAGTTTCTTTTATTTCTGAGGATCAGCTGGTTAATAAACACTCAGAGATGTTGTATCTTGAGGTTCTGTTTCTGGAGTGTTGCCAGGTCAATTAGGAATTGGTGAGCTTTTGCAAGGGAGAATTTTATTGTACTCGAACACCATTCTGTTCTAAAGCTGGTGGAATATAAAAAAAAATTATGGTTGCTGGCTTCCTAAACTTAATATATTTAAGGCAAAGATGCAAATTGTTGCATGACACAAAACCAGTGAGTCCTCATCCTTAATCAGGTACCCATTACACTTAGTCTGGTGGATTCTCTATTCAACTTGGAGTCAAAGAATAATATTATTAAAAGCACGTGTACAAAGCAAGTGTGGTTGGAGAGTTTATAATTTATGATCTCTGAGAAAGAAGCATCGTTTATAAAGTGTAACATTGTTAGACTCTCAGAGAACAGCAGAAACATCACGTTACAGGCAAATACAAGGACCGCCAGCCAGACAAATTCTCCAGGAGCAGTTTATTCCGTGCAGTGGCACAAATGTCAGCATCCCTGATCCTTTCCAAAGATGTAAAAAGTCACTGAGATGAATAATTATAATGTAGAGAGACTTCCAAGGATGGTCAAGATGCCAACAACCAATGGACCTAGCTGGTTTCTTCCTTCTTCCCTTCCTTCCTTCTTTCCTTCCTTCCTTCCTTCCTCCCTCCCTCCCTCCCTCCCTCTCTTCCTCTCTCTCTCTCTCTCTCTCTCTCTCTCTCATTTTTTAAAATGTGAAACATTCCCCTCTTTAAAAACACAAATATTATAGAAAGGCCAGAAATAAACCCACGCATATATGGTCAATTAATTTACAACATAGGAGCCGAGAATACACAGTGAGGAAAGGAGAGTCTCTTCAATGAGTGGTGTTGGGAAAACTGGACAGCCACGTGCAAAAGAATGAGACTGAACCACTATATTACACCATACACAAAAATTAACTCAAAGTGGTTAAAAGACTTGAATGTAAGACTTGAAACCATAAAATCATAGAAGAAAATAGAGGCAGTAAGAAGCTCGTTGATATCCGTCTTGGCAACGACCTTCTGGATCTGGCAACAAAAGCAAAAATAAACATGTGGGACTACATCAAGCTAAAAGGCTTCTGCACAGCAAAAAGAAACCATCAACAAAATAAAGAGGCAACCTACTTAATGGGAAAAGTATTTGCAAATCATGTAACTGATAAGAGGTTAATATCTAAAATATATAAAGAATTCATACAACTCAATAGCAAAAAACCAAATAATCTAATGTTTTAAATGGGCAGAGGATCTGAAAAGACATTTTTCCACCAGCAACATACAGGGGACCAACAGGTACATGAAAGATGCTAAATATCGCTAACTAGGAAACACAAATCAAAACCAAAACGAGATATCACTTCACCCCGGTTAGGATGGCTGTTATCAAAAAGACAAGAAATAAGTGTTGGTGAAGAGGTGGAGAAAAAGGAAACCTTGTACACTTTTGGTGGGAACATAAACTGGTGCAGCCACTATGGGAAACAATCTATTTCCATGCTTTTCTAAAAGCATGCTTTTCTTTTTTAACTATTTTTTTTTAATTTACAGAAACTTGAGAATCAGAGAGGTTAAGAGATGGCTCCAAGGCCACGGGTGTCAGTAAACAAGCTGGGATTGGGGGTCAGATAATCTGACCCGGGGGCAGTGGACAAGAGGATGGGCTGCCCAGATCTCCTTCAGGAACAATGTACTCCCCAGCTGCTGGAAGTGCTACTCCAAGAGAGCCCTCCAGTGTCAAAGGTCACACAGCCTTTCTGGGTGGCTCTCACCTGGATGAAGGGTACAAAGGACTCCAGCCCTGTGGGCACTATACCACAACTCGACTCCTTCCTCTGCCCAATTCTGCTTCTTTCCTCGCCCTTCCATGAGTGGGGGTCCCCAGACCCCTCCCTCAAAAACATGCTGCACAATAGTCTCCATCTCA
The DNA here is from genome assembly GCF_005190385.1 of Monodon monoceros. Classification (NCBI taxonomy): domain Eukaryota; kingdom Metazoa; phylum Chordata; class Mammalia; order Artiodactyla; family Monodontidae; genus Monodon; species Monodon monoceros. The sequence goes on along the minus strand of NW_021703780.1, from coordinate 4,941,356 downwards.
GAGCTGGCTTCCCAGAGAATCCAACATGTGACAATTGGTATCAGGAGTGGGTCAAGAAAGCAGACATTAAGATGTGACAGTGGAGCTGGATCAGCTGCCACCAGACTGACAATAAAAACCCCGTTGCTGGTTGCAGGTAGAGTCCAGACACCCCAGCACAGATTGCTATAGCTTTCACCAGTGGTGAAACGGGATGGCCGGTCGGTGGGGGGGGGGGGGGATGCATTAGCTGGTGTGATGCATCAGACGTATGAGAAATACAAGGGCGTCATTGCTATAAGGACAGCAGACCTGGGGGGTTACCGCTGGAGTTAACTTCTGGAAGAAAATAACCAAAAGCTGGTAGTGGTTAATCGGCAATTAAAAGCTAGGTTTGGGGCTTCCCTGGTGGCGCAGTGGATAAGCCTCCGCTCCCAATGCAGGGGACACGGGTTTAAGCCCCGGTCCGGGAAGATCCCACAGGCCGCGGAGCAACTAAGCCCGCGTGCCACAACTACTGAGCCTGTGCTCTAGAGCCCACGAGCCACAACTACTGAGCCCGTGTGCCACAACTACTGAAGCCCGCGCACCCTAGAGTCCGTGCTCCGCAACAAAAGAAGCCACTGCAATGAGAAGCCCGCGCACCGCAGCAAAGAGTAGCCCCCGCTCGCCACAACTAGAGAGAGCCCACGCACAGCAACAAAGACCCAACACAGCCAACAATTAATTAATTAATTTTAAAATATTTCTTTTTAAAAAGCTAGGTTTGGGCTTCCCTGGTGGCGCAGTGGTTGAGAGTCCGCCTGCCGATGCAGGGGACATGGGTTCGTGCCCCGGTCCGGGAAGATCCCACATGCCGTGGAGCGGCTGGGCCCATGAGCCATGGCCGCTGAGCCTGTGCATCCCGAGCCTGTGCTCCGCAGCGGGAGAGGCCACAGCAGTGAGAGGCCCGCATACCGCAAAATAAAAATAAATAAAACAAAAAGCTAGGTTTGAAAGCAGGAGGGAAGCATAGGCCCTCATCTCCTGTAACAGGAGGGCAGGAAAGGCTGAAGGCAAGGACTCCATCTCCAGGGCAGCAGACTTTCAGGGAAAGTTACACTAGGAAACACGGCAGGCCCGCTGTGCTGGGAAAGCATGGGACCCTGGCACATGGGATGAGGGCATCTGTGTTGATGCTGCTGAGAATCGGGAAAGCCCAGATTCTGCTGCCCCCCCGCCCCCAAGCCTGCAGGAACAGCCTCTCCTCCCCACTGCTTGCTTGAAGATGGCGCAGAGGCCTCGCCCCGTAAGACACGTGCTCCTTTCGGGACCCCATCCACAGCCCCTCTGGCCACAAGTACAACAAAGGTTAAGTCACAACGTAACCCAGCCAAGACAAGGAGGAAAAGGGCTATAGCCCAGGGCAGCTGCAGGGCCCAGCCAGCTGGAACAGCAGGACGGCCACGTGTGGGAGGGGTGGCCTTGGGGTGCTGGAAGCAAGGGTACGGAACGTGAGGCTTGATAAAGGAAGTGTTCTCGGTTTGGGAGCACTCTGCTGGGATTCAGGGTGGAACACCCAGGTGAGGCCCTAGGAGATGGTGTGGACATGCTACCAGGATGGCCTCTAGAGATGGAAAAGGTGACGGCTGCACCAGGTGAGACAGAAACGCCGGCACGTCAGCGGCAGGTGGTGCAGAGGGATGGGCCTGGTCAAGTGGACGTACTGTGTAAGGGCAGAGGGCACGCTCCACAGGGGGCCCCGGGCTGCCCTGTCCCCTCCAAAAGGGCTCCAGCTGCACTCGGAGGTTCTGGGTGCCTCTACAGAGACGCTGCTGCACAGCCGGGCTCGCCGACAGGAAAGGGGACAAGAGGACAGCAAAGCAGCAGAGGTCACCTGCAGAGTCAGGTGGAGGCAGTTATCCCAGTGAGTGTCCGGGTCAGAGGGGCAGACAGAGGGCCTGACCCACAGGGAGTTAAGGAAATAGTAGACAGAGCCCTAGAGGCAAAATAGATGGGCGGCCAGTAAGGAGAGCGTTCCGTCTGTGCAAGCAAAGGAATCAGGGAGGGATGGGCTGGAGGTGGGGGGGTGAGGCCCCAGTTTTGCTCAGTTTCCAGACTGGATCCAGA
>NW_021703780.1:4909139-4939168 GCF_005190385.1 Monodon monoceros | reverse complement strand
CCAATACTCCAACATTTTGGGGACCGTTGGACATTGTACAGTCACAAAGCAATGTCATGTCTGTCTGCCTTAGTCAGGAACATAATACATGGAGCCCTGGCCTAGGCCCAGCTCACAGTGGGCCCCTGGGTCCACAGACACCCCCACCCCCGACCTCCAGTGCCCATTCCCCTGGTACCTGAATGTCTAGCTGGGGTGGACATACTTGGAGGTTGTCGCAGCATCCACACTGGGTCCTTAGCCTGTGGGCTAAGAGCTATTGTAGTGGAAGAAGCCAAGCCGTGCCTCTGACATCACTACCCCTCCCCCAGCCAAGCGTGTAGGGAGGCGGGGTGCCTTGCTAGAAAGGGCTTTGGGGCCAAGAATCCATTTCCTCAACTCCTCCAGCAACCGGTCCCCCCAAAAGGCTAATAGAGTTGTTTACGTTTTACACTGAAAAATGTAAACACCATTCTCAGCCCGCAGGCTGTACAAAACCAGACAGCAGGCAGGAGACGCCGTGGTTGGTCTCTGTCAAGTTCACGGTTTTCAGGGTGGGCTGAATGGACTGTGAGATCTCCCGGGAGACACAGTGAAGTGCCATTTTCCCTTTGGGTCAGATAGTCCCTAGGACACTGAACTGTTGAATCTTGGACACATCCGAAGTGTATTTACTTGTTTTCAAAACTCAGAAATTAGTCCTAAGCAGAACAAACTTAGATCAAAAGTATGTAACCTGGGAATCTAGTTCCTCCATTAAATTACATGCAAAGTTCTGTGTGCGTGTGTTTTTCTGTGAGGAGGTCCGTGCATAGCTTTCTTCACATGTTCAAAGGCTCTGTAAGCCAGGTGGTGCCATGTGTGCCTCAGGCTGGGCCCCTGCCCCGGGGGTCAGAGGGTGGATGCCGCCTGGCTTCCCCGGTGAGGACCCACCGTCCACAAAAGGCTTCTGGGCTGCCACCAGCTCCAGAGGGCTTCGGGCGTCCGAGGGATGCAGGGGAAAGCTGCCCCAATCGATAGAGTGAACGGTTCAATAACTCATTTTGCTGCCGAGGCAGTAAAATAAATAAATAAGAACCTGGCTGGAAGTTGAAACCATCCGTGTTCAGAGCTTCTCAGAGGCCGAGTTGATGGGCTTTAATAGCCTTGGTCGGCACAGGACACAGGCAGACTGTCCCAGCAGTGTGCCCTCTGTTTCCTCAGTAACCGGACTTGAAATAAGATGATGGCTGGAACTGGGTACCAAATCAATTTGCTCGAGGTAGAACTGTGGGGAAGACAAGCTTCCCATAAAACCACAGACTGCACTGTCCAGTTTACTATCATTTTACCTTGTGTGTATCTTCCTCTCATTTACCTCCCTTCCGGCTTACCCAGCCCCTTCCTCCCAACCCCAGACCCACCCCACAGCCCCGCAAAAAAAAGAAAACCCAAGTTCCAGCCATGCTATCATCATCAGTAGGATGCTTCTTTCCGGGCTGTTAGGAGAGGATCAGGTGAAAAGAGCTAAAAGCAGATGCACTTGGGCTCAGCTCTTTTATGCTATGAGCCTCAGCAGTGGTGCCCCGCCCGAAGCAATGATGTAGGAATTGCTCCCTTGTGAGGCCGGGTGTGAAGACATTGGTCCAGGCCCTACCTCAGAGGGAATAAAATTCCCAAGTATTCCAGCAGGTGGATCAGCAATTCTTAGACTTTGCCTGGCTTCAGTCTCAGGGAATTATACCACTTACCACTTTGGCTAGATCAAGAGTGGGGTAAACATCAGGAAGACCCTTCCCAGCATACTGTACAGCTCTTCTGCTAACACTTATCACACGACAGTGTAATTGCCTAATGACTTCTATGGGCCTTCTATTCAGCCGTGGACTTAGTAAATGACACCAGCTTACGACATGTTTGATGAATGAATGAATGAATGAATTTTAATGGAGATTGTGGTGAGCAATCCCTCACCCTGTGCAGAATCCTTGGGCTTTTTATTCTCTTGTCATAGCCTCCTTCCCACTTTGAGTCCTTACTTCCCAGACTTGCAAAGGAGGGGAGCCCCACTCCTGAGCCCGGAGGGTCCCAAGGAGAAAGCGTTCTCCCCAAGTCTGACACATAATGGCATTCGATAAATGCTCGCCAATTAAAGCTGCACTGATCATCGTGCAAGATAATCTGATGCTATTTTACAACCGGTTTTGAGCTTCCACCTTTTATATGGTCAAGTTAATAATTCAAGAAGCTTTCATTGAGTGTATCAGTCAGGATAGGCAGGCATCAGCGAACTTTCTCTCTAAAGGGCCAAATAGTGAATATTTTCTGCTTTCCAGGCCATGCAGCCCCTGTCAGAACTATTCCCCACTGTCATGGCAGCGTGAAAGCAACTTTATGTATATGTAATGGGTGTATATGAATGGGCGAAGCCTGTGTTCCAATAAAACTTTATTTACAAACACAGGTGGAGGGCCAGATTCAGCCCATGGGCAGTAGTTTGCCAACCCATGAACTAGGCTGGGTTCTAATAACAAACACACCAAAATCTCAGAGGCCAAGCACACTGAAAGGTTATTTCTTCTCATGCTACATGTCCAGTATGGGCTGGTGGGACAGGGGGGGCTTTGCTCCAAAGTCACTTTACCCCATCTCACAACACCGCCATCTCCATGGGGGGCTTCAGTGTCCCCCACAGCAGGAGAGGGAGGGCCTTTGTTCAGGAGGGATACACATCACCTTTAGTCTCACGTCCTGGTCTGAAACTCATCACCCGGCCACGACTGAATTCAAGGGTGTGGAAGATTGTAATCCGAAAATAGAAGAGAACTGAATATTGGTGAATCAGAGTACTATCCATCATATACAGCATTAGTGATGTGCAAAGTCCTATTCGGGAGAAGACAGCGGCTAAAAGGAGGCCTCTGCCTGACAGTGGGTGGCACAGATATGGCTGTGCAAATAGCAGTAAGGCAGCGGTGAGAGGGGAGAGGAGTCTGCTGTCTCTTTAGCCGAAAACACTATAGTCAGATCTGAGATGAAAACACAACGTGTGGCCAGGCTGTCGCGGCGAGTGTTCTAATTACTGACACATTCAGTGGGCAATGCAAATTCAGACAACATCCCTGCCCCATCAGTGCCTTCAGCCTGTGTCTGGACTGAGGAACGTGGGCCTGCAGGGGAAGCGGGGAGAAGGACGGAAGAGAAAAAAGCAAACACAGCCTTCCAGGCAAACATTATGATGCAAAATTTAAAAATAATAAAATGGGAGCTTCCCTGGTGGCGCAGTGGTTGAGAGTCCACCTGCCGATGCAGGGGACACGGGTTCGTGCCCCGGTCCGGGAAGATCCCACATGCCGCGGAGCGGCTGGGCCCGTGAGCCATGGCCGCTGAGCCTGCGCGTCTGGAGCCTGTGCTCCGCAACGGGAGGGCCGGGGCCCGCGTAACGCAAAAAATAAATAAAATAAAATAAAATAAAATGATTACCTGGGAAACTGTAGAAAAACTTCTACAAAACAAAGGACAGACATTTACACTATGTCAGCCACAGACACCAGTGGACTCGCGTTTTGATCCTCATGTGTAACTTTTGGGAGAAATCATAGTCAAATTCATTTCCTAAGTAGGGGAAAAGCTGGAATTGGAAAAGCCTGGAGTGAGGCTACCAGTGAAAGGGAAAGAAAAGAGACAAACGCACACACGGCATGGCCCTCATCCATCCCTGCCTCCAAGCCTGGGGGCACGAGGGCCCCCCAGCCTCGGGCAGAGAACTCCTGAGACAGGAGTGGCTCCAGACTCAAGGCGAACAGCTTACCTGCCTAATGAAACAATCCATTTTGTCAGTTCCCAAGAATACTTACCTTCTCCCCAGCGACTTCCAAGAATTAATTAATACTAAATGCTCGTCAGGCCCTTTGCCAGTGTTAAGGATTTGTTTCATGTTAAAGGCCAGAGTAGGCACAAATAGAAGAGTTTGGCTTTATTTTGTAAATACTCCATCTGAGGATGAGCAAAAATGACCTTGCCGCGTGGAAAGCACAAGAGAGAGAGGCTCTCCCATAAAGAAGGGTCATCTCCACACCACACAGAAGGCAGGTTATACACCTGCCTGCACGTAGCCAGATAACAAGTACACGATTTTTATTATGATCTTGTATGAACCGGTAGGTACAGCTAAAGATAAGAACCTTATTACATGTTCCAAGAAACCTCTTTGGTATCTACAATAAGCTACAAGAGCGTGTGACTGTTTCTTGGGATGACAGTGGAACATCTGAAGTACAAGGCAGTGGAAGGTTGTCTGTCGTCTAGAGCAGATACAGAGGCAGAGGGGGCCTTACCTGGAGCCAGTGAAGCTGCAAGTCCGAGGGAACCGTCTCCGAGGCTGCCCTGGCTTCTGACCCACCTGCAAGTTCAGGCGCTTTCCAAAACGACCCTCACTTCCCAGTTTACTGGAAGGACTCACAGAACTCACTGAAAACTGTTACACTCACAACTACAGTTTGTTCCAGGGAAAGGGTTAGAACCAGATGACTGAGACACACACAGGGCAGAGTTAGGGTCCCAGACACGAGGCCTCCACCCTCCCCAGGAGCCCACCCTCCCAGCATCAGCGTGTGACCGTCTGTGTCGGGTAATCCCCACCAGCGAAGCTCACCTGTTACGGACACACGACTGATGGCCTGATGGCCCACGCAGCTGAACCCACTTCCAGCTCCCTTCTCTGCAGTTTGGGCCGACGTCAAACTGAGGGTTGTGAGTCCCCCCGTTAGCAATAAACAATCACATGGGGTCCAAGGGGCTCCCCGTGAATCACAAAGATGCTCCTATCAGGCAGGGAGGTCACCTCCCAGGAGCCAGAGACAAGGGTCAGCTCTCCTTGTGGGAGGACAAATTCCTTACCACCCAGTTCCCCAGGAGAATGAGGAGATACCCCCAGTAGCTTTGCCTGGGAAGCCTGCTGGGGGCAGGGGGGTCTGAGCGTGTCCAAAAGTTCGAGGGGAAAATGATTATGTCCCCAAGGGGCAAGTCAGGGGATTGTCTATTTATGCCCTTTAGTCTAAGTCCGTCCTGGACGGCACAGTTTCCCGGAACAAGATTCCAGGCCCGCAATCTCTTCTTTCCTCTTCTGTTCACTCACGGGCCTCACTTATCCACGGCTCAAGGTCTTCTCCAACCTCACGTTCTTTGTGAAGTGTGACCGTTTTAAAAAATGGCTTCCACACATGTGGAACTTCCTGGTATTTCTCACAGTTGACGTGGGTGTGGGAGAATGGGATACAGCTGCTGGCGTGAGAGGCCCTTGAGGCAAGCGTCTTGGAAGTTAAATTGGCACTGTGTATCGAAAGCCCTAAAAATGTATCCCTGATTCTGAGAATTTGTTCTAAAGAAGTAAGTGTTGTATGAACAGCATGGTTTATTTCTACGGATGGGGGATCATCGCAGCATCATCCATAATAGTAAAGAAAAATTAGATACAACCAGGAGTCCAGCAATAGAGGCTGTCAGACATCCCATGACCTGTCCAGAGGCAGCGTGCTATTCCTTCATTCAACAAATGCTTATCGAGTACCTACTCTGGGCCAGGCACTGCCCGGAGGTGAGAGAAACACAGAAAACCTGGCTTGTGGAGCCCACATGTATATATGGGGGACAAGGGAAGGCAACAAACACAATACACTTTTCATAAAAGTACAGTATGTGGCATGTTGGGGGGTGATATTGGGCTGTGGGGAAAATGGAGCAGGGCAGGCAGTTGGAGAATATGGTGGCGAGGGGCTTGGGGAGGAGCTAGAAAACATAGTAAAGAGGGGAGTCAGGAAAGGTCTCGTTGAGAAGAGGCCGTTCGATGGGGGCTGGGGGAGAGAATGTTCTAGAATGTTCTAGAAAGAAGCAAGTGCAAATCAAGGGCCCTAAGGCTGGAGCACGTCCAAGGAACAGCAAGGAAGCCACTGCACTGAAGTAGAGTGAGCGAGAGGGAAAGTGTGGGGCGGGGGGAAGCAGTGAGTCTGACCACAGTGAGACCCTTGCTGTTTCCTCTGTGGAGGGGGCGCTGTGGAGGGCTTGGGACAGACGAACAACGTGAACCCCGGTTCTCAAACAACCATTCTGTGCTGAGTGTTGGGGACAGACCTAAGAAACAAGTTCAGAAAGTGGCGGTCTGTGAGGAAGCTACGGCAATATTCCACACGTGAGGTGGGAGTGCCTCGGACCCGGGTTGAAGCAGCGGCAGAACTCTGGGTCAGCTGCGGAGGTGGAGCCAACAGGATTTGCCACCATATTGGGTCCAGGGTTTAAAAGGACAGACAGCAAGAAGAGTCAATCTTTCCAAACCACGTACGGGAGAAAACGCAATGACGTGAGAAAACATTCAGAATACGTTTCTCAGTGAGAAGGCGTGCTGTAAATCAATGGGTTCGAAATGATTCCATTCTTGGAAAGGAAAAGACATACGTGTGCACACAGATGTGAAAAGGCTTGAAGGATGTCAGCCAAACTGTGAGCCCTAGTTACCTCTCGAGAGGGATTAGCAATTGTTTTTATTTTTCCTTTTGCCGATTTTTAATTTCTACTTTCCCCAATATGAATATGCATAGCTTTTTAACTAGGAAACACAAAGCAAGTCATTTAAATGTGATGCCCTTTCCCATCCTCAGTACAGAAACCTCGGCCAGGTCACTTCGTGGCTTTCTCTGTTTTCCTGATGGTAATTAGCGCTACTAAAGACGTTATAGCTCCAAAGAGAGAAGACAGTAACGATGTAGAAGTCTTTGCTGTATTTCCCAGAAGCCATCTCAGGCAGAAGGGGGTCTGTGCCTCATGAACTCAGAGGAAACAGATGCTTGGGAAAGCTTTAGTGGCAAAATATAGTATAGTAACATCTCAGCTTTCAATTCATGACAAATTGTCTAACACAGATGAAGTGCCCAGGATGGTATCAAGAATGACTGGGTACATCTGTTGGTTCTACCTTGCTGTTGAGGGTCTGTCTCTTGTACTGCCAGAAGAAGCAACACAGGGACGTGGGGAGAATGAGGAACTAACATTGTGTAGCTCAGACTTCAGGCGTTACAGGTGAGTGGAGAAAGAAGGAAGGATTTGCTGGGATATTCAGGGGCTGCTGCCTGGAGGTTGCAGAAGCTGACATCGATCCTAAAGAAAGAGAAGGGAAGGATGAAGGCTGGCACAGAGGAGAGGAGAAAGTTCCAGATTAAATAAAGGGTTCGTTCTCTTTACAGCTCTCCAGTAAATGAGGACAGCTTCTCTGGAGAAATCCCCTTAGGAACATTCAGGTCCCCTCCTCATATGAAGCCCTATTACTTCCGCTGCATGGGGGCTGCTCACCCAGGGTCTCCTTGTCTATGGAAATGGTCCTGTCTCCCTAAACCCAAACCTTAACAGAGTCAGGATTATTTAACTAATCCTTTCCTTCTTTTAAATGAACAGTGAAAATGGAAACCTTTAAATGATGTGCTCGAGGATATTTATGTGTTTAAGAAATGAGTTTCTTCGGCATAATTTTAACCAGCCTCACAGTTAATGACTAAGTAAATGGCTCCCACTTTTGGTTTTGGTAAATATTTCTCTCTCCATCATCACTTATTCTCTTATGGGAGCCATAGACTGCTCCATAAACTCAGCACAGAGAATTGGTTTAAGTTTCTTTGATGCCATATTTAGTAGAAACTTCCGATCACATCCATTAGGGGAGAGAATGGATTTCTTTCCTTTTCTAGAAAACTTTCTATGAGTCACAAAATGAGCGTTTTCTCCTCTCTGGACCTGGGCCTGCCCCAGTTCTCAAACTGTGCAGATTTAGAAATCAGCACGAGGATAATTCTCTCCCATCCTGTAAATGTCCGACCTCTGTCACCGCCGTCACTGGAAGAGATCTGCCGGTCCAGGACGCGAGAACCTGGCCCCTCCCCCGAGCCTGCGCGGGCGCAGCCGACTGTAAACTGAGTGACCCGGCCAGCGTGACGCGAGCTCGCAGGGCGTCGAGCTCAGATGCTGCTTCTCCCTCCGTAGCAACGCATCATCCGCCACCACGGCAGACGTGACCCTCGGAGGACCACGCTGTGCCCACGTGTCCTGGAGGATGTGCTCCTGGAGGGCAGGTGCCGTGACTCGTCACCAAGGTCAAGATTCCGTGGTGGCAAGGTGGCAAGATCCCCCCCTCCCACCCCCACGCATTTCTCTAGTCCCCTTCCCTCCTCTGGACTTTTTCCAAAGCACCTGTCACCATCTAACCTACCAAACGTGTGTCACTGTGTCATGCTCAATGACTCTCTGCCCCCTGCAGTGAGAGCTCTGGGGCAGGGGCTTTGCACTGTTTTATACTACTTCAGTGAGTGGCCCTCAGTAAATACGTAGTGAAGAATAATTAAAGCGTCCCCCGGCGTCGAGGAGAGCACCTGGAACACAACAGGTACTCGAGAAATCATTTCTGAATGCATGAGGGGTCTGTGGGTTTACACATGTCATGTCATTTAATCCTACACGACAGGCATTATTATTCCCATTTGACAGACAAGGAAACTGAGACACGATAGGTTCAGCAGCTTCCTCGGGGTCCTGTGAGCGGTGAACGGTGGAGAGAGGATGCAAACTCAGCTCTATCTGGAGCCAAACCTCTTGTAATTATGCTGAACTGAACAGGATTGTTTACTGTGGAAGCAGACCATTGAGAATGCATAGATTTATTGATATAAACATGCACATTTTAATTACAGCTTGTAAACACGAGAAGCTTGGAGACAAAAATCTAATATCTGGCCCAGGTTCTCTTTTGCAGTTACCTGTTTATCCTTGGATTGCTTCTCTGATCGCGTCTGCATCATCAAAATATATTTTAAGATATTTATTGTGCATCTATTTTGTGTCGGGCACTGTTCTATGTGTAGGACGCATCAGTGAACAAAAAAAAAATCCTGTCCTCATGAAGTTTATTGCCTTGCAGGGGAGAGAGATAATAAGTTATGAATATGAGAAAAAAGTATATTCTACAGCATGTTAGAAAGCAGTAACTATGGAGAGGAAAAGAAAGCTGAGCAAGGTAAGGGGGCAGGAGTGCCAGGAAGAGTGTACGGAGAAGTGTGGGGACAATGCCTAGATGCGCAGGAGTGAGCCAGGCAGGGGGAAGGGCCAGGACAAAGGCCTGAAGTGTGCCTGCACGTCCAAGGAGGGAGGAGGTCAGTGTGGCAGCACCGGGGTGGTCCAAGGGACAGCAGTGAGAGATGGGACCGGAGGGAACAGGGCTGGATGTTGCAGGGAAGGACTCTGCTTTTATCCGGGGACAGGTGGGAAGCCACTGGAGGCTTTTAGAAGAGCTGTGACACCATAAACTTTTGCCTCAAAAGGATCCTCTGTGGCTGTGTTGAAAGTAGACTCCAGGGGACAGAGGTTGGAACAAGAAGGTCAGGTCGGAGGCTATGCATTAACTCAGACAAGAGCTGATGGTGGCTCGAAATAGCCCAGGGAGCAATTGAAGTGGGATAAGACATCCAAACTCTATTTTCCAACATACCAATTATTTCTACCTTCAATCGTGCAGCCTCTGCGGCTGCTTCTCTGTCTCTCTCTTTGTTTAACTTTTATTGAGAAGTGCATAAATTCTCAGGGTACAGCTTGATAAATATTCACAAAGCGAACACACCACCCAAATGAGAACCTCGGCACCTCACCTGTGTCTTCTCCTAATCACCACCCCCTTTGCCTCCAAAGGTAACTAGCCTTGAACACCATAGATTAGGGTTTGTTTGTTTTTTTTAGTTTATATGACTATAGAGGAATTATACGACTCTTTTGGTGTCTGGCTTTTCTTTTTTCAGTGACGTTTTAGTGTATAGCAATAGCTGGCTCATTTCATCAGATTTCCAGCCATTTTGTCCACACTTTACTCTAGTTCCTCTATTATTTATCACAGTTATTTAGAATCTGGATCTGATACACTCACGTATCTGTTAGCAGCAGGTCTTTTTCTATTGCCTATGTTTGCTCTTTGGGTCAGATGCCAATATTGTGCGTGAAACATTGTAAAGGTTCTGAATGATGTCTCTTTTTCCTGGAAGGATTTATTTGTGCTTCTCACAAATAGAATGGGAGCAGAGCACCTTAATCTCACCTGTGGTTGAGCTGATCAGGAACACAGTTTCAGCCTCGGAGGCCGGTCCACTTCTCACTCGCCCTTACCACTGGGGTTCCACCTGCCAGCCTGGGGGTACTTCAAGGATCCCTTCTCATTGGCAGACCCTGAACCCAAAGTCCTGTCTTCCCAGTATTGTGAGACTGTTGAAATCTCGTTTTGGCTTCTCAGCCACAGACCTGCCACTTTCTGCTGGTCTTCTGGGCTTTTCTGCTGCGAATAAATTGGCAAATACCTCAAGAGAAAGGCGTCAGAGAATACCAGGCTCACCTCTCTGTGGTTCTGAGGGACTGAGGATCCACCCTGTGGTCCTTTCCTCTGTCCTGCGATGTACAATTACAATGTATAGACTTCGGGGCTGGCAGAAACCCAACCAAGAAGACAGCAAGGAACAAGTGGAAACTCCAGAAAGTGCCCCCCCCCCAGATAAGAGGGCAAATCCAGACGGAACGGCTGAGAATGGTGCTCTTCTCAGGAATCTAACGAGCACGGGGTTGGAGGTCACCATCCTACCCCCATTCAATGCATCTGTTATGGTTTCTGCAAAAATCAGGTGGATTTTCATGAATGATGGTAGATTAGCGAAAACTTATCCAAGTAGTAGTCCCAACCGTAGCTGCTGAATGAGATGTGGTATCTTAACCGGAACAGCCCAACACAGACTTTGGTACTCGGGTTGTGGCTATCCACCTGGAAAATGCGTTCTTTTCAAACCTTCTCAGGAGAGATAACCCAAAGCGGTTCTGTGCTACGTCAAAAGGATAGAAGTGCGTGTTCAGTGCCTTAGCCCAGGGGTGTGCTCGTTCTCCTGCTCTCTGTCATCTCGACAATCCCCGGAATATCATGCTGCTCTACTATATTACTGGCATTCTGCTAACCGGAATGGCAAATAGGAAGTGGCAAGGGCTTTGGATGCTAGAGTAAAACATATGTGTGTCAGAGGGCAGAACATGACGGCCCTTTAGGCTTTCAAAGTCCCGACATATTGGTGAAGGCTCTAAGAGGTCGGTGGTCCGGGGCATGCCCTCTAAGTTAAATGATTACCACCTTATAAAATGGTATGTGGCTTGAGGACACTTTGGATTTGGTGGGGGGGCAGCCTGTATTGCACTTGATATTATTTCTCTGACCTGTTTCTCGAGTGCCAGTCATGAATGAGGCCCAAAGTACAAGAAGGCTCTACAGAAATTCTAGGTTTCAGTGCAACCCACCCTGCTCTTGAGGCCATATAATTTATCAAATCCACCAGTGCTAGGGACATCCAGAGTAGAGAAAATGCTGTGAGGGAGCGTTGACAAGCTCTGGTAGGAGATCTGCAGTGCAGAATGCCTAGGTTACTAGAGTAAGGTCATGGCCACTCCATTTCAGGGACTGTTTATTGTGAAAAGACTCACCATTTCAAAACCAGCTCTTGAAGTGATAATAGATAATAGAGATCAAGTTGAAAAGGGAACATCAAGTGATTATATGACCGGAACTGCTCGTCCTGAGTTGGACGTCGTCAGATCCACCAAGTCGGTCAGGCATCTGATGGCGATGGTATGTTTAGGGTCACGTCTGAGCAAGCGCAGAGGGCACAAGGTGTCCCAGGTCTCCATGTCACCGCCCTCCGTCGTCCTGACACCTCTCGCAGCTTTACATCTATAACTACGGGGGCAGGGGTGGGACTGCTATGATCTATTGGCAAAGGAAGGAAAGCAGCTTGTTCCTGGCTCATGGAAGGGTTGGTTGCAGTCGTCAGTGCTGGCTGACAGTGGGCTGCTGTCAACACCGTGGCTCTATGAGGGGTGACCGTAAAGGACAGTGGTGAGGGGAGACCTTCCCGGCAGGCAGAGCTGTGAGCAGTGTGCTGCTTTTGCCCACTCTGTATGGCCCGAGAACTGTCCTAAGATAAGGATGTACACAGACTACTGGGTTAGTGAATAGCTTGGCTGGTTGGTCAGGGGGATAGAAGGGACAGGTTTGGAAGATCAGAGACAAAGACGTCTGGGAACAAGCACGTAGATGGATCTTGGGAAGTGGCCACAAAATGTGCAGAGCTTTATGTCACTAGAGAAGATTCAGCACAGAGCGGTCACTCACTGGCCAGGTCGGCAGGAGGGACTGGCTAGTGATATCAGCCATCCTCTGTCCTCAGCCACCCCAGCACTTGTACAACAGACCCCTGAATGGCAAGAGAAAAAGAGATGGGGGAATATTAATCATGGCCTCAGAACCAGATGCACAAGTTGGAACTTTAGCTTGGGACGTACACTTTTGAGAGAGCATAGCCTGCCATCACCTTGAAGATTCAGTAACAGAGTGGACTTGACGTAGGGATGAGGGGATCCAGCTGTGCAAAGGGCGGGCTGCAGAAGACGCCCGTGATTCCCCTGCATCTCCTCCCTTTACCCACCTCTGATCTCAGCCACAACTGCAGGGGGTAGTTCCACGCAGACTCACACTCAAGCTGATTCTGCTTTCTGCACCAGGGCTTTCTAGTATACGTGCTGCCAAAGCGAGCATTGCACCAGGGCTTTCTCAGAAAAGCTTTGAGCCCTTCAATCCACGCACAACACAGCCCAGCAGTGCAGGGTGTTACCACACCAGGGGCAGTCCTCACCAGCAGGGAGCGGAGAAATACTTCCACCTCTCATCCTTCAGATGGGCAACACCGAGAAGCATCCTCTAGACGTCTCAGAGGTCCCAGCAGAATCAATCCCCACTGCTTACGGTAGCGATCTCAATGATACACATGGTTCTTCCTGTCTCACCCTCCCTGTCCTCACGCCCACCTCCTGCTTCACCTCTCATTTAAAGAAACTGCTCCCAAGCCCTGTCTCAGGCTTTGCTTTCAGGGATTCCCAAACTAAAGCAATAGATGCTCCTGCCAAAAAGAAACAATGTATTAATATCTGACAGGAGCCAGAAAAGCAAGATTCCATCCAAAATCAGAGGAGAATAATTCAGAAGAGTAATTTGGGTGTGGGTATGTGAAAGGGGGTGTGGGGAGCTATTTTATAACTTCAGACTTAGCAGGTCCAGTTCATTCCATAAGCCAGTATTAAATATAGGTTTTTAGAGCTGACAATGTAAGCATAGAATATCAAAATTTAGAAAGGCATAGGAGACGTTTATCTTTCTCCTGTGCTTTGAGAACATATGCTCACATTGTCTGTGTGCACGTACACACACACACACACACATACACACACACACACACACACTGGACTATAAGAAAAAAATCACTAGAGCCACACAGGGGAACCTGGCTCTTTGGACCACACAAGTATTATCAAAGCATCACCAGTGGGAGAGAGCCCAGTTACGAGCCAAATACTAGAGAGGAAAAAGCCTTTGTTGTGAATAAATAGCTTGATGAACCCAAACATACTCAGTGGCTGGAGAATCACAGGACAGAGTAAGTCCTTTTTCATCTACAGAGCGTAGGGATTTGTGTGTATGAACCACGTCTGCTGCTGGCCACACTTTCAAGAACCACACGTGTGCCTTCTGTGACTTCAAGGTTTTGTGAAACACAGTTTGAAAACCTGGGCCAACCCACCCCTTCTTCTAGAAATGTCTCCACTCCATCCATCTCTGGAAGGGAAGAACCCTCCAACTTCGCTAAAACATCCCAGAGAAGGGGACTGGTGCAGATTCCCAGTGTGGTGACGCTGGACCATTTTGACCCAAATGGATATTCCTTTAATGCTTTCTCACTGCAGCCGAATCCTCATTCTTCAGGTCCTGATCTCAGTGGAAACAGTAAGACATTGCCGTCATTTTACAATATCCTTTCACAGCCCTCAAGGTAGGTAATAGTTTTTATACTGGATTGGGCTGTGATTAATGGGAATTAAAGGAAGCTGAGACTATAAGTATCAAGCAATTCTTATCTGCAGTAAGTTGTTCACGAAATTTCCGTTTGCCTCCCTGAGAAGATATATAGAACTGAGCAGCAATAAGTTTTTCTTATTATTAAGGGTTAAAGTGTGTCCCCCTCCAAAAAACACACGCTGGAGTCTGAACCCCTAGTACCTCAGAGTGTGACTTTATGTGGACACAGGGCTGTAGGTAGTCAGGGAAGATGAGGTTATATACTGGAGTAGACTACGTCCGACTCCACGATTACGGGTGTCTTCATGTCCCACGTGAAGCCAGAGACACACACAGGGAGAAGACACGTGATGATGGGGGCAGAGATGGAAGTTATACAGCTGCAAGCCCGGGAGCACCCGAGAGCGCTGACGGCCACCGGAAGCTGGAGGAAGCAAGGAAGGGTCCCCTCCAGCTTTCAGAAGGAGCACAGCCTGCTGGCACCTTGATTTTGGACTTCTGGCCTCCAGAAGTGTGAGCCAATAAGCTTCTGTCTTTTTTTTTTTTTTTTTTCTTTGCGGTATGCAGGCCTCTCACTGCCGTGACCTCTCCTTCTGCGGAGCACAGGCTCCGGACGCGCAGGCTCAGCGGCCATGGTTCACGGGCCCAGCCGCTCTGCGGCATGTGGGATCTTCCCGGACCGGGGCACGAACCCGTGTCCCCTGCATCGGCAGGCGGACTCCCAACCACTGCGCCACCAGGGAAGCGCAAGTTTCTGTCTTTTAAGCCAGCTGGCGTGTGGTACTTTGTTATGGCGGCCCTAGGAAACGAATGCATTTATATTAATGATTTCTCTCTGATCAAGTCTCTAACATGTATCGATCAGGATAAAAGTGTGTCTCCACAATTCACCCCTTTCTTCTCTTCTTGAGAGACTTTGGAAGCTTATGAATTAAGAGGCTATTTTCAGAAATAGTGATGCAAATTTCAATTTTGGATGTATTTAATTATAATCTATAAATCAGTAGCACTTCTCCCAAAAAGATGTATCCAAAGTCCATCAGGGATTCAGAGAGGTACTGAACTCAAACAGCTCACTACTCCAACAGTCCGTAATAGATACACAATTCTCTCTAAGCATAGCAAGGCATCATTCTAGAATGAAAATCCTCACTAAAGCTGGGTGACAGAATGCCTTTATGCGGGCCTCTACAGGCCCGGCTATGCCAGATTTAATTAAGGAGTTGTATTTGCATCGATAAATTCTTATCCAAGGTAAAATAAAAGTGATTCGATTTGTTCACACTCAATTTCGTTTAGGTGTACAACTAGTGGTTTACGTCTATTGCAAAATAATTCAACCAAGAAATCAATTTTAGCACCTACAAAATCCCAACCAGGCTATAATTACAATCTTCCACATGTTAATTGCACACATTTTCAGATAGGAAACATACATAGGTATCGTGTATCATCTTACTGGCTAATTGCGCACATTTTCAGATAGGAAACATACATAGGTATCGTGTATCATCTTACTGTTTACCACCCAAAATTATACTTGCATAAAACATGGGAAAATTATCTTCATTATTTATGACCCTCATAAGGCTAGGATGTTCCTTTTATAGCCCTTTCTGGATCCGTCCAGGTTAGTAAATTACTATCTTCCTTGGCTGTCTATGTATCTTTTATTCTTCTTGAGCTGTTGGAAGCTGAAAAGGGTTGAGGAAGAGATCCCCATAGTAGGAGGCAGCGGGGACCAGAGATCACAGCGGGAACTGGGACCTCAGTTCAGAGCATGGGTTTCTGGGGGTCTTCTGCTGCCTGGCTGGTCAGAGTGTCTACATCGAATAAGACGACAGGCCACGAGCTGGGGGATGAGTGACCTAATGGAGGAACTCATGAAAATGAAGCCCATTTCCAAATAGGAGACTAAACACATGCTCCAGGGAGGCTGTAAGGTGACCGCACCTGACGAAGAACCAGGATACATACGACAGCATTCAACAGGTTGTTCTGAAAGTCTTAATGGCCTCTAGAGCATTCTGCATCTAAAAAGATCTGCGTGGATCATTTGCGTGGAGCAATTTAAGAGTGCAAAAGGCAGGACACACTTGAGTCGGGGTTTTGTGGTTTTGACAATATTCTCTTACCGTCTGCCAAACCACACTCCCTGTGACAAGGATGCTCGCATGAGTACAGCAGGTCACCGCTTACAAAGGTCCAACAGGGGCCTCTCTCCCTGGGAGGCTGATTTGCAAGTGATGGTTGCTGTCGCGCCTGCTTTAGAGTCGATGAAAAAACCAGGGGAGCGAAGAGGAAACTGAGGATGGGAGAAGCTAGGTGGTTCAGCCAAGACCCCACAGCTACTCTGGTACCACATTTTGACACTATGCCTATTTGATGCTTACATTTCACAAGGAATGGCGAATGTCCCAACAAACACACATTCATTATTCTATTTATTATAAAGAGTTATTGTGTGTAGTGCTCATGTACCACACAGCGCCTTCTTGCCTGGGACTGTGGAGGGAAGCCTCTTAATGTCTTAGCACATAAAGAACTGTCCTCCTGGGCATGGGGAGAGGGGGTCCCTAGTCACACAGCCCAATATCCCCCTGGAGAAACGGATGGATGTTCTCCCGGGCCACCTTTACTCCTAAGGACACCTATGTTTCTCTCCAAGGTGCCCAGGTTTTGAAACGGAAAGGCAAGGATTGATTCAGAGAATGAAGGTGGGAAAGGTGGAGGAACAGGTGGAGGTGAGGAAGATGGAAGTTGTCAGCGTCCCTGACATTGGCCATGACCAGCTCACTCTTGGAGAATTTCATGTGACTCTGGCACTAAGTCTGGGGGGAGATGGTGACAAATGCAGTGTGTCCAAAGGGAGCATGGTGGGCAGTTAGGAAAGAATCCTCACTTGGAGTTGTTGAAGAAACTGGGAGTGGTTAGTCTGGATTGGAGAAGTCTCGAGGAGACGTCACACCTCGATCCTGCTAGGCCAAGGACTGGCACAGAGAGAGGCAGATGTTTTTTGGTGGATGCACAGGACATAGTGAGACAATTAGAAAAAGAGTACCAGGAAGGAAAGTTCACCTCAGTTTAAGAAAAATCACCCTAACAATTACAGCAGACAAACAGTGATGATCTATGGAACTTTCCATCTTTGGCTGGAATTATACAAGCAATGACTGGAGAGCTGTCCCAAAGAGCACCATTTGGCTGAACCAGATGGCCTTGGGTGTCTTCTAGATCTAAGTGCTGTGCCTCTAGGAATAAGGTCTTGGCTCCCTGGTTTCATAATTCCTTGGTGTTTGCTACAGACCTCTCCACAGTGCAGTAATCCCTTTCTTAAAAAATTTATTTATTTATATTTGGCTGCCTCGCGTCTTCGTTGCTGCGCGCAGGCTTTCTCTAGTTGTGGTGAGCGAGGGCTGCTCTTCGTTGTGGTGCGCGGGCTTCTCATTGCAGTGGCTTCTCTTGTAACAGAGCACGGGCTCTAGGCACGTGGGCTCAGTAGTTGTGGCGCGCGGGCTCAGTAGTTGTGGCTCGCGGGCTCTAGAGCACAGGCTCAGTAGTTGTGGTGCACGGGCTTAGTTGCTCCACGGCATGTGGGATCTTCCCGGACCAGGGCTTGAACACGTGTCCCCTGCATTGGCAGGTGGATTCTTAACCGCTGCACCACCAGGGAAGTCCAGTAATTCCTTTTATCTTTTATGATCTCAGGGCCACTTAGAATATTATTTCTTTGGCTGACTCCTTGGCTCTGAAGAGCAATGCCAAAACCTGAAGGAATCATGCGAAATCTCTATTAATTTCTGATGACTTTCTTATCTTAGTAGATTTTTATGCGCCCTAGGTACCTCACAGTTTGTAGGCATTCAATGAACTTTTGATGGGTGAATGAATGAATGCATGCATGCATGAGTGTGAACATTACTTAGCTAATTATGAAAACAATATTCCAGGCTTCAAGGACAAAAGAAGAGGGGAAGAATCCAGAAATCTTTTGAACATTTTAAAGCAGGTGTAAGTTAAAAATTAATGAGTAACGGTTGTTCATGATTTTTTAAAATACCCTTAGCATTTTATTTTTTGCTCTAAAAATAGAAAATTTCCTTAAAGTGACTTTTTAGTCTATAAAAATATATAGCATACATTATATAAATGGTGAAATATTAAAAGCACTTCCTTTAAAATTGAATAAGACAAGGAGGCTTGCCATTGACATTTCCAGTAAAAAGTTTACTGAAGGTTCTACATTGTGCAATCAAAAAAGAAAAGAAATAAAAAGGTGAAGGACTGCAGAGCAAAAAGCAAAGTTGACAAAAATTCCAGATATGATTGTCTGCCTCAGAAAACCCAAATGAATCTGAGTTTAGTAAAATTTCTGGATATAAAATCAATATGCAAAAGGCTGCACATCTAGGGCTTCCCTTGTGGCGCAGTGGTTGAGAGTCCGCCTGCCGATGTGGGGGACACGGGTTCGTGCCCCGGTCCGGGAAGATCTCACATGCCGCGGAGCGGCTGGGCCCGTGAGCCATGGCCGCTGAGCCTGCGCGTCCGGAGCCTGTGCTCCACAACGGGAGAGGCCGCAACGGTGAGAGGCCCGTGTACCGCAAAAAAAAAAAAAAAAAAAAAGGCTGCACATCTATATACCAGCAAAGAACAGTAAAAACTACAAAATAAAAATTGTCAACTTCTAACAGCATCAAAAATAGAAAGTATGTAGGAATAAATATGGCAAAGATTAAAGGACCTTAAGGTGAACATTTTAAAACTCTCTCAGAAGTTGGTGATGGAATTGTAAATTGTTATAACCATTTCAGAAACATAACATTATCTACTGAGGTCAAACTCGTGCACGCTCTATGACACGCCAATTCCATTCTTAAGAACATACCACAGAGAAGCACTTTTTCACGTATGCCAAAATATATATACAGAAATCTTCATAGAAGCGCTGTAATAGCAAAATTTAAAAGCAATGTCCATCAGTAACAAATGTCCATCAACATCAAATACTCATCAACAGTAAACTAAATATATGACAGCATATTTATTCCGTGAAATATTAGCCATGAAAATGAATGAACCGCAGCTATACACATTAGAATGGATTAATCTCAGAAGTAAGACATGGAATGAGAGACTAAGGGACTAAAGAATACATACAGTGTGCACAAAAAAGGCAAAACAAACAATTTGTTATTTGCGGATACATATGTATGTGATAAAACTATAATGAAAAGTATAAATTAATTAAACTTCAATATAGTGCATTTTGGGGAGGAGAGAGAAGACCTTTATTGGGAATGAGCTTAAAGGTGCCTTCAAAGGCCCTGTTGGTGTTCTCTCTCTGAGGCTGGGTGTTTATTTTACTATTATTATGGACACTTTCCTATGTCATATTTCTCAGCTCTGTAGTTTTTTTTCTTTTTCCAGGAAAATGCTCTTTAACCTAACGTGGTACGTATCGAAATGTATCCATTCATTCTATTGATGGTGCATTAGTGAATAACCTCTACTTAGAATGACCAAAAATACAACTGGGTGTCATGGACTGTATGTTTTCAAAATGTAAAGATTAAGAACTGGCTTGAGGAGATTATATAGGAAGCCTGTTATCTCCCTATTTAACAATATTGAGGGTCTAGAAAGACCTCGTAGCATTACTGCAGTGATATCACTGGTCTTAAGTAATGGTCAAACTGAGGAATTATTTGCAAAATAATTGGGATCGATAATGTTCAGAATATATCAGGCAGTACTCACTTTACTTGCGGGCCACAGACAAACTACTCAGGACTCTTGGCTGCAAACAAGAACCGACACTGGTCAACACAAGAAAAAACAATCTCTCAGAAGCCTGTGAAGTACAGTTGAGCCTTGAACAACTCAGGGATTGCAGCACCGACCCTCTAAGCGGTCCAAAACCCACCTGTAATTTATGGTCGGCCCTCTGTTTACGTGGTTCCTCCACATCTCTGGGTCCGCATCCTTG
This sequence comes from Monodon monoceros, assembly GCF_005190385.1. NCBI lineage: Eukaryota > Metazoa > Chordata > Mammalia > Artiodactyla > Monodontidae > Monodon > Monodon monoceros. Next base: position 4,919,264 of record NW_021703780.1, on the reverse strand, counting down.
GATTCCACCAGCCTCAGACCATGTTGTACCATGGTATTTACTAAGGAAAAAAATCTGCTCTAAGTGGACCCGTGCACTTCAAACCCGCGTTGTTCAAGGGTCAGCTGTACTTGTGGAGATGGGGGGAAGCCTAGTCGGCCGGGTTTGAAAAGTAGACGTGACTGATGGAAGTTTGTGAAGGTCATATCGCAGGAATCAGCCAGTTAGGACACCTCTGCTTCCTCTAGGTCTGCCACCATAGCTATAAACCCTAAATGACCCCTGCATCCTGGCCCCTCTTACGCCCTATTCCAGGCTCCACTGAGAGCATCCAGTGGCCAGGTTCAGGTCACACATCTACCCCTTTGGTGCCAGGGTTAAGGGTGAACAAATGGCTGAACTTTGTGACTTCTATATTCCATAATTTAGGAAAGGAATACAGGTGTCAGGAGCCACAGATGAATGAGTGAGAGAACGAATAGAAGCAGAGGAAAGAAGGAGGGAGAGGGAGAGGAAGCTTAGAAATGATCTGCCATGTTCATCAAAAATTTTGCTCCTGAAGCCCCATCTAAGACTCTGAATCTAAATTTCAGAAGTTGGTGGAGAGGGGGCGGGTCCACAGAAATCTTCCATTTATTTAACCTGAATGTCAGGCGATATTTTTAAGTTTGAAAAGATTACTGGCATCAATAACGCAGGCCCTTAAACCTACTTACTCTTTCTATGACTTTCAGTGGCTTTGCTTTTACTATGTGAAGGTTGGGGCGTGTCTAAAGGATTCCAAACTTCTTTTCTCCCTAATTGTTCCTTAACCAATTTATTCGTCTCCGTGTGCATTTCTTGGAGATGCATAGCAGCGATGTCAATTTATGAATGAAGAAGTTCAGGATTTGACTACTTAGAGCCCCAAGAAAAATCATCCGAGTATTTAAAATAAACAATATTTGTCACTTAACCACGACGCTGGTGTGCCAGGCATTATTCCGGTCATTTTACATGTCTTACCTAATACAATCCTTCCAACAAGCCCCGTGAAACAAGTATCCTCGCTTTACAAATGATGAAATTGAGGCATCAAGACATAAAATAATCCACTCAAGGTAATGAATGGAGGAACAGGGACTTCGATCTAGTTAAATTTGCTCCAGAGTTTCAGCCACTATTTAATACTGGCTCAGTAAATGTCAATTTCATCAGAGCAAAACAGACATTTTAAAATTCACTTATTGGTCATAAATAAATCAACCAATAAAAATAAAGCACTATTAACAAATACAGATTTATAACCACGAAAATGATCTCTTCTTAATTCGGCCTTCCGAAATCTGCTTTGACTGTCTCTGCGCTCACGGCTAAACAGCACATAAACAAAAGTCTTGCACTCAGGGAACACCTGTGAGCTCCCAGGCCACTGGCCGGCTGTTTCCCGGTCAGCTCCACCCGTTCTCAGTGGGCAGGTTTCCTCTGGGGAGCTGCATCTTCTCTCCCATCTTTACAGGGAGCTTCCTCCTGGAGAAGCTTAAAGCAAACCTGTTCTTCCTGTCGTAATCTTCTCTGCAATACACCCGTTAAGGATTCAACCTGGGTTAAATGTGGATTCCTTTAAACAAGAATTTAAATCAAAGACCAAAAGACAGCCCTCAGAATGGGAGAAAATATTTGCAAATGAAGCAACTGACAAAGGATTAATCTCCAAAATTTACAAGCAGCTCATGCAGCTCAATAACAAAAAAACAAACAACCCAATCTAAAAATGGGCAGAAGACCTAAATAGACATTTCTCCAAAGAAGATATACAGATTGCCAACAAACACATGAAAGGATGCTCAACATCATTAATCATTAGAGAAATGCAAATCAAAACTACAAGGAGATATCATCTCACGCCAGTCAGAATGGCCATCATCAAAAAATCTAGAAACAATAAATGCTGGAGAGGGTGTGGAGAAAAGGGAACACTCTTGCACTGCTGGTGGGAATGTGAATTGGTACAGCCACTATGGAGAACAGTATGGAGGTTCCTTAAAAAACTACAAATAGAGCTACCATATGACCCAGCAATCCCACTACTGGGCATATACCCTGAGAAAACCACAATTCAAAAAGAGTCATGTACCACAATGTTCATTGCAGCTCTATGAACAATAGCCAGGACATGGAAGCAACCCAAGTGTCCATCGACAGATGAATGGATAAAGAAGATGTGGCACATATATACAATGGAATATTACTCAGCCATAAAAAGAAACGAAACTGGGTTATTTGTAGTGAGGTGGATGAACCTAGAGTCTGTCATACAGAGTGAAGTAAGTCAGAAAGAGAAAGACAAATACCGTATGCTAACACATATATATGGAATTTAAGGGAAAAAAATGTGATGAAGAGCCTAGGGGTAAGACAGGAATAAAGACACAGACCTACTAGAGAATGGACTTGAGGACACTGGGAGGGGGAAGGGTAAGCTGGGACGAAGCGACAGGGAGGCATGGACATATATACGCTACCAAATGTAAAATAGATAGCTAGTGGGAAGCAGCTGCATAGCACAGGGAGATCAGCTGGGTGCTTTGTGACCCACTAGAGGGGTGGGATAGGGAGGGTGGGAGGGAGAGAGATGCAAGAGGGAAGAGATATGGGGACATATGTATATGTATAACTGATTCACTTTGTTTTAAAGCAGAAACTAACACACCATTGTAAAGCAATTATGCTCCACTAAAGATGTAAACAAAAAAAAGAATTTAAATCAAACTGAGGTTTTTCCCCACACACCCTACATATTAAATAATTATGAGCAAAAATATGTTTATGGGGGCAGAACAGGCATAAATAGGAAAATAGGCAGATCTGTGTATATATATATAATGGAATACTACTCAGCCATAAAAAGGAATGAAATAATGCCATTCGCAGCAACATGGATGGACCTAGACATGATCATACTAAGTGAGATAAGTCGGACGGAGAAAGACAAATACCATATGATATCGCTTACAGGTGGAATCTAAAAAATGATACAAATGAACGCATTTACAAAACAGAAATAGACTCACAGACATAGAAAACAGACTTACGGTTACCAAAGGGGAAAGATGGGGGTGGGATAAATTAGGGGTTTGGGATTGATATACACACACCACTAGACATAAAACAGATAACCAGCCTTGCAGACGCCGCTACCCTGGAGCCTCCCGCGCTGCTCAGCCGTGGTCAACCCCGCCGTGTTCTTTGACATCGCCATCGATGGCGAGTCCTTGGGTCGCGTCTCCTTCAAGCTGTTTGCAGGCAAAGTTCCAAAGACGGCAGAAAACTTTCATGCTTTGAGCACTGGGGAGAAAGTCTTTGTTTATAAAGGGTCCTGCTTTCACAGAATAATTCCGGGATTTATGTGCCAGGGTGGTGACTTCACACTCCATCATGGCACTGGTGGCAAGTCCATCTATGGGGAGAAATTTGATGATGAGAATTTCCTCCTGAAGCATGCAGTCCTGGCATCTTGTCCATGGCAAATGCTGGCCCCAACACAAGCATTTCCCAGTTTTTCATCTGCGCTGCCAAGACTGAGTGGTTGGGTGGCAAGCATGTGGTTTGGGGCAAGGTGAAAGAGGGCGTGAATATTGTGGAAGCCATGGAGCGCTTTGGGTCCAAGAATGGCAAGACCAATGGCAAGATGATCACCATTGCTGACTGTGGACAAATCTAATAAATTTGACTGTGTTTTATCTTAACCACCAGACCATTCCTTCTGTAGCTCTCAGGAGGGCACCCCTTCACCCCCATCTGCTTGGAATATCCTATCATCTTTGTGCTCTCACTGCAGTTCTTTGGGTTCCACATTGTCTTTATCTCCCTCCAAGTTTAGCTGAATTGCAAAGTTAAGTTTATGATTATGAAATAAAAACTAAACAACAAAATTAAATAAAATAGATAACCAACAAGGGCCTACTGTACTATACTCAATATTTTGTAATAACCTATAATGGAAAAGACTATGAAAAAGAACAGATTGTACATATATATAAAATATATAAAATTATATATATAGGGCTTCCCTGGTGGCGCAGTTGTTGGGAGTCCGCCTGCCGATGCAGGGGACGCGGGTTCGTGCCCCGGTCCGGGAGGATCCCACATGCCGCGGAGCGGCTGGGCCCGTGAGCCATGGCCGCTGGGCATGCACATCCGGAGCCTGTGCTCCACGGCGGGAGAGGCCACAGCAGTGAGAGGCCCGCGTACCGCAAAAAAAAAAAAAAATTATATATATAATTCAGTTTTTTATATATATATATAAAACTGAATCACTTTGCTGCTTTGCTGTACACCTGAATCTAACACAGCATTGTGAATCAAGTACACTTCAATAAAAAAAGACAAAAAATAAAAATAAAGACATGTACGACCTATTGAAAAAAGAAGAAAAAAGAAAACAGGCATATCGTTTGAGCGGTGTGACTGAAAGTTTCAGGCATCCAAGGGCTCCCTGGGTACATCTGGCACATTCAACATAGGTGTCAACAGAAGAAAAGTAGGACATGGCCCCTGCCTGTGATGGCACCTAACACAGGTAGGCAAACGACACCAGGTATTGTAATAGGACAAAAGTACATAATATATGCTAAGGAGCTAGATTGAATATTCCCCTAAACAGATGGGGGAAATGTGGGCTGGAGGACTGAGTGTTGGGTGATTCACACATAACGGCTTGAAAAAACACGCCTAGCGGGGCCGATGAATGAGCAAGTGTCAGTACATAGTGAGATCTCTATTGGTTCTACCCATCCCAGTCTTATCCAACATTTCTATAAATGATCTGGAAAAGGAGAGAGATGGTATAATTGATCAAATCTGTGTTGTCTTGAAACTAGGAATGATGGCAAATACATTGCCTAACAGAATCAAAATCCTAAAGGCATGAGGTGTTTCTCCAATCCGCCAGAAGGGTCAGGGTTGTGATGTGTCCAGGTGAATGGGGGGGATGTTCTCATCATGCCCGGGGCTGCACTCACCACACCTGTGGTGGTCCTTCTAAGCAACACATCCAAATGGGAATTTTAAGGTACAACAGATTCTAGGAAGTGACCAGGAAAATGTGATTTGACACCAGTGTAAACAAGGGGAGATATGCAATCCAGTATAGGGAATATCGCCTATGATTTCATGATAGCCATTTCCATACATTTAAAAGAATATATATGACATGAAATAGGACTTCAGTTTCCTTTGTGCCATTCCGCAAGGCTAAACTAAGACAAGATAGATTTTTGACTTTGAAATATAAGCTGTACGAGGGAAAGAAAAAGAATGTTTATGTAGTACCTATCCGGAGCCAAAAGCCGTGCTTCAAATTTCCTATCATCCTCCCTAAAATCAAATTAAAAAGTAGTATTATCCCATTTTATATATTGTTCTGCGTATCTATTGCTGAATAAAGTACTGCAAAACTTAGTAGTTTAAACCAACTTATTATTCTTACATCTCATCATTCTGTGGCTCATAAATTTGAAGGAGGCAGAGCAAGGAGAGCTCATCTCCGTTCCATGACGTCTAGGGCCTCAGCGGGAGCATCTTGAATCGCTGGGGGCTGTTCGGGCATTTCTCTCTGTCTCCCCATCCCGCCCCTTCACGAGGGGGCAGGGGGGCTTCCTCACAACATGGCGGCCTCAGGACAGGTGAGTCTCTGCAAAGGGCTTGGGGCTCCAAGAGATGAGGCAGGTACTGCCACACTCCTCTCAGGGCTGGGCCTGGACCGGCGGAGCATCACCTCCTCTGCGTGCACTGGCCGGGCCGTCCGAGGGTCAGCCCACATTCAGGGAGAGGAAATGGGAGGAGCCTCAGAAGGGTCGGTGGCGTCTATGGTCGATACACAGGCGAAGAGGCACAGGATGGTGGGAAGCGGCAGACCCAGGACTCACACCGGATCTGACCAGTTAGCATGCCCTGGCGACCACTCTGCCCCATGTCTGTGCTCATGGATTCAAGGGCGTCCTGCAAGGTGACCTCTAACGCCGTGTACTTTCAGCCTCAGAGTCTCTTCCAAGCTCCAGACCTTTATCTCCAAACGTGAACTGCACGTATCTATTCAAATGTGTGGCAGCAGACATGAATTCTGAACTCATCACGGATCCTCTCTCCATCCCAAACCAGCAGCCCCTAACACCCCCCTAGTCTCGCTGGCTCAGCACCTCATGGGGACTCTGTCCCTGCGCTCACTCATTCCCTGGGTCCTCTGTCAGTCACCAAGGCCGTGCATCTGCGTGCACCACAGGCTGCTCAAGGGTCTGGTGCACCTGCCTCGCCAGCCTCCCTCCCCGGCCCTCTCCCCACGCTCGCCCCGCCCCAGCCCCTGCCCTGTCCACCCGCCCCCACCCAGGTCTCTGCCCAGCCACAGTCTCCTCAGAGAGACCACCCACCGAGAAGAGCATCTCCCATTAGCCCTGCCCTCCGCCAAGCTTGCTTTACTCTCCTCCACTCGATTTATCCTTTCCTGATACGGCAGTAGCTGTTTCTTTGCTTATTTACTTACTGTCCCTGTCTCTCGCTGGAACAGTACTGTTCGGTAGAAATACAACACGAGTCACATACATTTTACATTTTATAGTCGCCACACATCAAAAGGCAGAAAGAAGCAGGTGAAATCAATTTCAATAATATATTTTATTTAGCCCAAGATACCCACAATATTATCATTTCAACACATAACCAATAGAAAAAAAGTATTCATGAGCTCCTTTACATTTTTGGTCTCAGTTTTGAGTTCTGGTGCATTTACAGCCCTTCTTGTGCAGATAAGCCACATGTTAAGGGCTCAGCAGCCACGTGAGGGAGGCTCGAAAATATAAACGCCGTGAAGGCAGTGGCTGGTTCACCTCCGACTTCTCAGTCTGGAATAGCGCCTAACACTTAGCAAATGTTTGTTGATCGCCTGCGCGTATGCAGGCATGGATACAATAGATGACGTGCATCCCTTGCTTTTGACCGTCCTCCTCCTACACCTGCCTGCTTACTCCTTACCTCCCATGAGGCACCTGTCAGCCCCCACAGGTGTGGCCAGCAGCTACTCCTTTTCAGCCTGAGTTGCTCTAACCCCGCCAGCAGTTCCAGAGGCCACCAGAAAGAGGCTCCGAAAGTCACAGAGCTGAGAGCCCAAAGGCCTGCCTTCCTTCCCACCTGCCGCCTGGGAAACCTCAGGCAAGTTCCCAAACATCTGTGACTCTCATTTTCCTCTCTGTAAAACGGGGTTTATCCATAACTCTAGCCCCAGCCATTGTAAGGATCAAAATAAAGCAACATAACTAAAACAAACAACTCAAAAAACGGACAAAGGGCTTGAATAGACATTTCTCAAAAGAAGATGTAAAAATAACCAGCAAGTATATGAAAAGATGCTCACCATCACTAATCATTAGGAAAATGCAAATCCAAATCACAATGAGTTACCACTTGTATACATCAGGATGGCTACTATCAAAAAAAGACAGAAAATAGCAAGTTTTGGCAAGGATGTGGAGAGATCAGAACCCTTGTGCATTGGTGGTAGGAATGTTAAACGGTACAGCCGCTGTGGAAAATGGTATCGCATTTCTTCAAAAAATGACAATAGAATTACCATACGATTCGGCAATTACTCTTCTGGGTCCACAACCAAAGAAAGTGAAAACAGAGTCTCGACCTGATATTTATACACCCATGTTCATAGCAGCATTTTTCACAATAGCCAAAGGGTGGAAACAGCCCAACTGTCATTGATGGATGAACGGATAAACAAAACATGGTCTATGCAGACAATGGTGTATGGTTCAGCTTTGGAAATTCTGGAACATGCTACAAAGTGGATGAAGCTTGAAGGCATTGTGCTCAGTGAAATAAGCGAGTCAATAAAAAACAAATATTGTGTGAGTTTCCTAGAGCAGTCAAGTTCATAGAGACAGAAAGAACAGTGGTTGCCAGGGGCTGGGGAAGGGGGAACAGGAGTTAGTATCGAATGGGGACAGAGTTTCAGTTTGAGAAGATGACAAATTTCTGTGGATGGATGGTGGTGATGGTTGCAGAGCAACATGAATGTACTTAATGGCACAGAGCTGTACACTTAAAATGGTTAAGATGGAAAATATTATGTCTATTTTATCACAACAATAAAAAATAAAGCCATGTCAGTGAAAGTGCTCTGTTAGCTATAACATTTACACAAATGTAAGTTGACATCATTCCTGGTAGTCTGTTACCCACCCTAGTCTGCTCACCCACACCCCTGTGCATCTCTGAGGTCCCAGTAACAGTCACTAACGCAATGCGGTGAGTCCCCTACGGAAGTACATCCTCCTCTCGTCTGTCTCCTTTACCTGTCCCTCTGCAGACGTGTATAGTGGACCATCTTACCTGAATATGTCTTTTAAACTATACCAGTCTGGGGACTTCCCTGGTGGCACAGTGGTTAAGAACCCGCCTGCCAATGCAGGGGACACGGGTTCAAGCCCTGGTCCGGGAAGATCCCACATGCTGTGGAGCAACTAAGCCCGTGCACCACAACTACTGAGCCTGTGCTCTAGAGCCCGTGGGCCGCAACTACTGAGCCCACGTGCCACAACTACTGAAGCCCACGTGCCTAGAACTCGTGCTCTGCAACAAGAGAAGCCACTGCAATGAGAAGCCCACGCACCTCAACGAAGAGCAGCCCCCGCTCGCCGCAACTAGAGAAAGCCCGCGCGTAGCAACGAAGACCCAACGCAGCCAAAAAATAAATAAAAATAAATAAATAAATAATAAACTATACCAGTCTGAATACTTTTAAGGTGACAAAACGTGAAAAGGGATGGAGAAAGCAAGGTAGAGAGGTGTGTGTGTCGTGCATTCATGGATTTGTGTCTAAAATACAGCAATGTTATCTTTAAAGTCGGCAAATGCTGGTTTCACCTGCCGGTTTCTTCTGGTGACCTGAATCCGGGTGTGTCTTCTCCTCCTGCTTTGGACTCAGCGCCTGCGAGTTTTTTGTCCCCAGATGGGCGGCGCGCAGTGGATACGGCGGGAACAGGACTCAGCACACAGCCTGGGGAGCCTGAAATCCGTGCCTCCCCCACGCAGCGGACGCAGGAGCTGAGGGAAGCAATAAGGCCTAATAACCTCCCCTGTCCTCCTAATTGCTTTCTTCTCCTGACGAAGCAGCACACCAGCGGCTCCAGCGGCCCTCAGGGAAATCTCTGCTTGTTGTGAGGCCGGTGGGCAACCCTTTCATCACTGTGAAATGCTGCCAGTTTGTGTCAACAAATCCAATTTCAGTCAATCAATAGACAGCCCGCCTCCCCGCTCTGTCCCCACTGCTGGCAGAGCTGAGCCGGGCCACCCCTCCTCCACCCCTGCCCAAGGAGCCCCTGCAGGAAGGAGGCCGCTCCCCCCAGAGCCCAGGATGCTCAGGCAGCCCTGCCACCAACAAGGATGGCCCCACTGCCAGGGGTGCAGCCAAGCACCAGCTTCACGCAGACAGGCCTGGGTACCAGCTCTGGCTCTGCCACTGCTGGCTGTATGGCCTTTGGCGAGTTCTTCACCTCTTTGAATCCTTGTTTCAAAAGCGGGGCTGTCGATGGACACTTAGGTTGCTTCCATGACCTGGCTATTGTAAATAGAGCTGCAGTGAGCATTGTGGTACATGACTCTTTTTGAATTATGGTTTTCTCAGGGTCTATGCCCAGTAGTGGGATTGCTGGGTCGTATGGTAGTTCTATTTGTAGTTTTTTAAGGAACCTCCATACTGTTCTCCATAGTGGCTGTACCAATTTACTTTCCCACCAAGAAGATGTAGTACATATATACCATGGAATATTACTCAGCCATAAAAAGGAACGAAATTGGGTCATTTGCAGAGACGTGGATGGATCTGGAGACTGTCATACAGAGTGAAGTAAGTCAGAAAGAGAGAAACAAATATCATACATTAACGCATATACGTGGAACCTAGAAAAATGGTACAGGTGAACCGGTTTGCAGGGCAGAAACTGAGACACAGATGTAGAGCACAAACGTATGGACACCAAGGGGGGAAAGCGGCGGGTGGTGGTGGTGGTGGTGCTGGGATGAACTGGGAGACTGGGATTGACACGTGTACACTGACCACCAAGGGGGGAAAGCGGCGGGTGGTGGTGGTGGTGGTGCTGGGAT
>NW_021703780.1:4905684-4908739 GCF_005190385.1 Monodon monoceros | reverse complement strand
GCACCAGCCCGGCCTTGGTGACCCGCTACAGTGCACGCGAGGCGCACCAGCCCGGCCTTGGTGACCTGCCAACTCTTAAGCCAAATTGGGCAATAAACGGAGCTACTGCCGATTCTACAACCATCATTAGCACCTTCATCACCACCACCGTCATTCTGAGGATTGTATGGAAAACAGCTCAGGAAGGAGCCCACGCGGCTCTACCAAGACGAGGAGGAATTCAGAGCTAGTTCGCGAAGGTTCACTCAGCAAAGATGCTCAGGATGTCATCAATGTTTGCAAAAAGAAATAACCAGACATCGATGTCCTCATCAGAGACTGGCATTTGCAGGTAGAGGGGCCTTAAGGAGGCTGCTCTGTTGTATGGCAGACACAGAGGAGGAACCTCGTCCCAAGAGCAGGGCCAGCGGGGCCCAACGGTGCTTCCCTGAGATTTCTGCATTTCCCCTGAGAAGCCGGAAGGAACGAAGGCCTCCCCGCAAGGAGCCCTCTCCCCTGTAGGGGAGACCCCAGCTTCATCAGTCTTTGGGGGCTAGAGGTCCCTGCTGGATAACAATGAGTTAACCCAACTCCCTATTTCATTTCCTGCCAGGTGGGGTGACTGTCGCACCTGCTAGATTGGGGGTGATGCACCATTGCCTCAGCACGTGAATTCCCCAAACGAGAAGCCTTCAGAACGGGATGCAGCAATGGGAACCAACTACTCAAGCAGCTCAGGGCTTTCCACGAGGTCCAGGAGCCTGTCGTTTCTAACTAAGCAAGGAGGCCGACGTTCCTCCAGCGGGAAGTGGTTAGAACAAGTACCTTGGACTGCATTTTGTTGCTGCTGCTGCCACCTTTGTGTTTAACTGGGGAGGAAAAGAGAGTAATTAGAGGTGAGGTTTTCAGACACAGAATGCCCTGATAGTGACGGACTTTCCACTCCAAGGCAGGCATGGTGAGAGGCCCTTCCACATTTATTATTTCATTTTATGTGTCACAATTACTCTGCAGGGCAGGTATATTGACCTCCTTTGTTAAACGAGGATGGCGAGGCCCAGATGTCGCCAGAGAGCTCGCGGACCTGGCACAGAGCAGGTGCTCGGTAATGAGAGAGACAGAGGCTTGCCTGGGTCACAGTCAGCAGGAGACATTCAAATGCAGGTTCTAAAGGTCCAGGCCACTACCTGATCCCACTTTGCTCTCTCCCTACTTGCTTGTTCCGGGCGGGATACTGGGAGGCCTTCATCAGGAATGGGTGTTGGCTCCTGGGAAAAAGTTCCAGATGGGGAAAAAAAGCTTTTTCTAGGGAAATCTGCCTTTAGAAGCATAGCCAGACTTCTCCGTGCAACCCAAGGGCAGGCCCCTTTGAACACTAAGGTAGTCCGGATATTAGGTGGGAGAGAGCCAAAGATTCTGAATAAAAGAAAGAAAGACCCCGAGCCAATAACACGTGAGTTATGCTTGCTATGAAACTGGGCTTTTCTCATGTGGCAGGGGGGTCTTCAAAGTGCCTGATTCTTTTCTGAAATTTACATTATATTGACAATTTTAAAAAAAAGAAAGAAAAACCACAGAGCCATGCATGTTGGGGAAATTTTGAGACATGCATGTACGGTGGGAAAGTTCGCTGCTCCTAGAAATTTAATTGCTGGATAGAAACAGACATAGAAATCTGGGTTTCCAACCAGACTGCCCCTTGAGCTCCGAAATGGCACATGAAACTGCCCCCGCAAGCCCTCCGTGACGTCCCACAGGCATATAGAGCTCAGCATGCCTGACACCTGAGGAACTGCTGCCCCGCTCCCACCCCTACCCACCGTGAAGGAGAAAGTGGCCTGCATGCTCTGCTTTGGTTGGTGGCATCATTGTCCACCCAGCCTCTCAACCTGGACACGTGGAATTCCTCCTAGACCTCCTCCTCCCCAGTTTAGCAGGTCGGTCCACTACTATGTTGTCCTCTTACCCTTGACACTGTCCCTTGGCATCTCTCTGTTCTTCTGTGCCAGCTTCTAAACCGACCTCCCTGACTGCAGGCTCGCCCTCCTCTACCTGTCAGTGGATCCAGAGAGATCTCTCCAAAGCCCAGATTTGACCATGACACTCCCCTACTTACCACCGTCCATCACCCCCCAGCACCGAAGAATCCGGAGCCCAGGCTCCTTGCACGGTATGAGAACTTGCCTGACCCCCAGAGGTGAACAAATCGTGCCTACCTCCAAAGTCCCCACAGTCATGGTAGAGAAGCACCGTCGCAGGGGCTTCCCTGGTGGCGCAGTGGTTGAGAGCCCGCCTGCCGATGCAGGGGACACGGGTTCGTGCCCCGGTCCGGGAAGATCCCACATGCCGCGGAGCGGCTGGGCCCGTGAGCCATGGCCGCTGAGCCTGCGCATCCGGAGCCTGTGCTCCGCAACGGGAGAGGCCACAACAGTGAGAGGCCCGCGTACCGCAGAAAAAATAAATAAATAAAAACGAAGCACCATCGTGAGGGTTCATTTTATTGCCAACTTGGCTAGGTCAGGTGTGTTCATTTGCTTGGGCTGCCATAAAAAATACCACAGATTGGCCGACTTAAAAAACAGAAGTGTATTTCCTCCCAGTTCTGGAGGCTGGAAGTACAAGATCAAGGTGACAGCAGGGTCGGTTTCTCCTGAGGCCTCTCTCCTTGGAGAGCAGACAGCCGCCTTCTCGCTGTGTCCTCACATGCTCATCCCTCTGTACACCCACACCCCTGCTGTCCCTCTGTGTGTCCTAACCTCCTCTTCTGTTAAGGACATCTGTCAGACCAGATCAGGATGCACCCTAGCAGGCTCATTTTAACTTAATCACCTCTTTAAAGAGCTTATCATCAAATGCAGTCATATTCCAAAGTAGGGGGGCCTAAGACGTCAACATAAGGATTTGGAGGGGACATAATTCAGCCCGTAACAGCCATAGTAAACACTTTGGGGTCAAACACCAGCTTAGATGTTGCTGTGAAGGTATTTCTTAGATGCAAATAAGATTTAAATCAGTAGACTTTGAGCAGAGCATATTATCCTCCATTATGTGGGGGGCCTCGTCCAATCACTTGAAG
>NW_021703780.1:4835240-4905674 GCF_005190385.1 Monodon monoceros | reverse complement strand
CTCGTCCAATCACTTGAAGGCCTTAAGAGAAGAGACTGAGTGAGGCCTCTGGAGAGGAGGGGACCCTGCATATTATCCTCCATTATGTGGGGGGCCTCGTCCAATCACTTGAAGGCCTTAAGAGAAGAGACTGAGTGAGGCCTCTGGAGAGGAGGGGACTCAAGCTACAGCATCAGCTCTTCCCTGGGCCGCAGATTTCAGATTTTTCAGCCTCCACAGTCATGTGAGCCCATTCTTTAAAATAAGCCTCTCTTTATTGATATACACATACCTTATTAGTTCTGCTTCTCTGGAGAGCCCTGGTTAATACAATCATATACCTCCCCTGCAAATACCTGATAACACACAAAAATGTATGTCCAGAGGTAGGCAGTCCAGGGCTGATATGCTGTTTCCCAAATCATCAGGGACCAGGCTTCTTCTATCTCACCATTCCCCAATCCTAGTGTGCTCCCTCATGGTCCAAGATGGCTGCTTGAGCTCCAGACATCATATCTCCATTCCAGCCATCAAGAGAGTGGAAGGTACATTAGAGGGCACACCTACTCCCTTTAGGAACATTTTCCTGAAGCTGAACATGAACTTCCCATTGGCCAGAACTCAGTCACAGCTAGTTTAAGGGAACTGGGAATGTAGTCTTTATGCCAGAATATGTGTGCCCAGCTAATATCAGGTTTTATATAATGGTAGAAAGGAGGAATGGGTGTTGCATTGCACCACAATACAACATTTGCAACAAGTACCAAATGATGGGTACCAACAACGAATGAGTTACTGAGAGATTAAGAGGAGATTAATGTCAGCGGGGGCAGGCAGAGGGGATTCCTTAGTGGAAAGGGGACCTGGGCCAACTTTGAAGGAAGGGTTAATCTGCTCAAAGAGGAAAACATCCCAGCACCCTTGCCCCGGGTTGGGCATAAACACCACTGTGACAGAAGTATGACACTGCGGGTCTCAGCCCAGGATCCGGTGATGTGAGACCAAGGCTGGAAGGCAGGGGTGCCCCACCACAGGCTTGCAGGATGGACAGGCTGACAGGCTAAGGGGGCCCACAGCCAAGGGCATCTCGACTTTTCCAGCACCCCGAGTCCTCACGGAAGCCTCTTAAGGCTGGGGATGAGGGGAGGGGCTGGGGAGTTGCAGCCATCTCCTCAGGGCCAGCCAGCCAATGGGCGGCCTCGCTGATGCTGTAATGCTCCAGCTTGGCATTTCATTGGCCAGCTCTGTCTGGGCTCAAACTATTTCTTCATTTTTTTAGAAATTGCAAGTGGGCACAGACAAAACACAGAGGAGAGGGGCTGATGGCCTGAGCCCAGATGGGTGGACGGAGTGTAGTGTTGTCTGTGAGGACAGAAGCCCAGGCCCCGGGGAGGCCGGGCTCTCCCCCGAGGCACCCGCTTCACTTCTGGGTCAGCGGAGGGGCTTCTCCCCTAGTATTTAGCTTTTGGTTTTACAGTTTTATAATTCACATTTCTTACTGTAGCGTCACTCAGAGCTTTTAATACACCAAAGGGTGCTGTGAAGTTTCAACAGGGATATGCCTGTAAGTCAGCAGCCTTTCCCACACTTGGATGGTCTCAGAACCTTTTATTCCCAGAGCACAGCAGGGACCCAGTGTTCCACAGACACACTCTAGAAAATGCTCCTACCAGGATGGGTCACTCTGGAAATCCAGCTTGTCAGGCACGCTCCAGGGCCCCCTCACACCCACCTCGAGGTCTTGCCAGACTCTGGTTAGTTGAGGGCTGCGACATAACGGAACCAGCAGCTGCCCTGGTCACCCGTGGTCCCAGCTAGAGGGGGAAGAAGGAGGGGGAGGAGAGAAGTTTGGGGCTGGGGGAGCCATGCTTTGTCTCCCATCCTCCCCTTTGCACCCAGATTTGGATCCCAGGTGTCCATGATCCCAGCCAGCCAGCAATGACAGAGGCCCTTCTCAGCACCAGCATCCTTGGGTGCTGGAGACAGGTTCTCCCCTCAAGGAGACAGAGACTAAGCAGGTCACTGCACTACAGCTTGCTGGGTATCGGAGTAGAAGTCATACCAGGTACAGTGGTGGAAGAAGGAAGCAATAACTGTGCCTTGGAGGCGATAGGGGGAGGGGTATGGCACCAGGGGGGCAGGCAGCAGGAGAAGATCAGGACACAAGTCAGCCCTTAAGCTTGTCAGATGAACCCACACACAGTCCAGGGGCCTCCACAGTGCTCTCGTGCCAGGGAAGCAGGTCTGGAATCTGAGAATCAGGCTCGTGGGACAAGGACCAGCCTCGCTGGTGCCCTGGGAGTTAATAACGCCCAGTGCCCGGGCAGAGGCTCAGCGAGCCTGGTCTGCCCCCTTCCCGGCCAAACCCACTCCTGGCCTCCAGACTGCAGCTTCCGCCTGATGACATGCAGGGAGCTTCGGTCAGGCGATGACCACAGGGTCAGAGGCCACAAGCCCCTCAGCGCCCAGCTGGGTTAAGCGCGTTGCATGGTGGGGGGTGGCAGGGGCATGGGAGTTGCTGGCGTGGTGGATGTCCCTGCAGCTGTGGTCGTGGCTGAAGCAGTCCGAAAAGGCGGGATACAGACGGAGCAGCGACGGGGGAAGGGAGAGAGAGGAGGAAACGGAGCGAGGGCAGCTGGTGCAGGGCCAGCGCCCTGGGAGCGGGACGTTTTCATTTCTGTCCCCAGCTGCTGCTCTTCCGGCCTGCGTGACCTGGGGCGGTCATCTCTGCTCAGGACCAGCTCGCTTACCTTTCAGAGGAGGTGGGGAGAGTAGCTGTGATCCTCAAGCCCCTCCTTCTGAAGGGCCATAACATTCTCTTTTCTGGACGGTCCCTCACCAGCTGCAGCCACTGTGACCAGGTGTGGGCAGGCGGGTGCAGATGGCACAGCAGCGCTGGTAGGGAGTCCAAAGTGGTGCAGCACACAGCCCGCCCTCCCTCCATCTCTCCACCTCCTACCTGCTGAGCCCCCCAGGACCCCGAGACTAATGGAAGAGTCTCCTCCTATGCCCATAACGGTCCTGCAGCCGCTTCCGCAGGCCCCGCCTCTCTGCTGGCAGCAGGCTGTGAGTTCAGAGGGAAAATGAGCTCCCTGCTCTCGGGAGATGAAGCCAGGGTTCCGAGTCAGCCTAGGACAGCGGCTGGGCTGCAGTCCTCCAGGCGCGGGGCCCGTACAGAGGAAACCTGGCTCATCCCTCCGCCCCACGAATCTAAAGAGAAGAACCAAAGATCATCCTTTGTTCCTCACTTGATATGGTGCCTTTCCTGTCACTGTTTTCAAGCTACATTTAGCTAAGAATCCTTTATTTAAATGCATCTTATGTAGAAGTGTAAACAACACATTATTCAATAATTATTTCTTGAAATAAACATGTATTAAGCGCAGTGTTGAGAACTGCGTACCCACTGATGCTCCAAACAGACTTGCTCTCTGCCTTCATAGAGATCGGTTTAGTGAGTGAGGCTGACCACAGACAAACAAATATTTAATGAACCCACGTGATCAATGCAGTGAAAGGAAAGAATGCAGGGAGGCCCTTAGGTTGAGCCGCGAAGGGAGGGCTTTCCTGGGAGGGGGCGCTCCTGCCTCTAGCCAGGACCTGGCAGCGTGAGAGCTGGCGCACGGCAAGGTAGAGCCCTCGGTGGCCAACAGCACCCTGGAGGACAGGCAGCCCCCGTGTGCAGGTGGGACAGTGAGACCCCCCCGCCTGGTGGCAGGTGCCGACCTTCCCCACGTTGCAGGCTGAGGCAACAGCTCCCGTTCATGTCCCCAGTGGCCTGCCAAACACCAAGCTGTAGTTCACTGAGCTGCAGCAAATGCAGGGATTTTCACACAATCTGTACACGTTAATCACCTGAAGATGACCAACCCCATAAAACCCCATAAAAGAGCGTCAACAAATCCAACAAAAGGAAGAACTTATAACCGAGGAAACTGAGCTAGTGTCATCAGAACAGAAAATTTCCAATCCATGTATTTAGCGCCTTTAGAGAGATCGGGAAGGTATCTCTGTGTCAAATGAAAAAAGATGGTTATGATCAAGAACTGGCAATTATGAAAAGAACCAATGAGAGCTTTTAGAGACGAAACATATAATCATTCACAAAGCATTCTGACTATAGTGTAGAGAATGAATGAAGGAGGCAAGATGCATATAACCCAGGTAAGGGACGATTGTGGCTTTAGCTGGGGTGGAGACAGAGGAGAGAGACAGGAGTAGATGGATTCAAAATGTATTTTATTGCAGAGCTGCAGGACTTTCTAACTTGCCAAGGGTTTGGATGTGAGGGTGAAGGAAAGGGCGCACACAGGGAGGATGACCGGAATAAACATGGAAACGTTCTGGGCAAAGGATGCTCAGAGACTGTAATCCACTGCCCCACCACAAAAGCCTCTTCACCTGCTGCGTGTGTCCAAACGAGGGTGCCGTGGCTACTGCACCATCCCCCAAATGCACCTTCTGAGGCTTTCTCTTCTCTGTGTCCTTGACCCAGAGGGCTTGAGTCCATGTGTGGCCATCATGTTTGCCCACCCTGGTGCTCTCAGGGATGGTCCTGGCTGTTGAGGGAGAGAAACGTGACAGCTGCGGGTTGGGAGCCCTTGAAAGCAGGTTCTGAGATGGAGTTTTTTGTACAGAATGTTGATTAAGGAGTCAAACGCCTGGGTAAGGGAAGGGAAGGAAGGAGAGACAGGCAGAGAAAGAAACGGAGCCAATCCCAGTGACGGTCTTGGTCAACCCCATGGGAGGAGGGGGGCCCGATGGTTCTTCAGAGTTGTTCCCAGTTGGGCTGTGATGCCCAGATCTTCGTGGCCGCACATCCTTCAGGCATTAGATTTGGGCAGCCTCCCCACGGCTGGACAGCAAGTCCTGACTGAGGGGGTCTGGGCGGCACTTTGCAATGTTCAGTGCAGTGATTAAAGCCACAGAAGCCCCTCAAGTGATGCGAGGTGCAGCCTTGTACGTACCTGCTCTGAGATCATCACTGAGCAGATCTCCACATTTGGGGGCAATCAAAAGCTCCTAAGCGAGGGCAGGCCTAATCAGAGCCAAGGAGACTGTACGTTGGGGCAGAAGAGAAAGGAAGGGCTTCGTACGTGGTCAGAGCTGAAACACCTCTGCTGTGGCAGACGGTGTGATCTGAGCGCGGATCTCGGGAAATTCATCTTCTGCCACCTGGAGCCTACCTGTTCACAGCGTAATATCCTGCTGAGAAGCACAGTCTAACTCAATTGCTAGAGACCCTCTGCTGGTTCAAATTCCTTTTTCAGAGGACCCGGCTACCTGCGGGCTGAGCCCCAGCTCTTGGAACGCTTTGAAGCCCCAAGTGTGGGCCGATGAGCTGCTATGAACTTCTCTGAGTCCCCACGGGGCTCAGGGGTTCTATTTCACACCAAAGTCTGTGTCTGCGATATCTTGATTTGTGAATGTGAAAACTGTGGTGGGAGGTAATGTACCCGAAGACCCCTCTCAGCTACTCAACAGGGCCTGAGATTTTTGAAATTCTGATTGTCCAATGTATCTGCTATTTCAAGTGGTTCCCCGGAAGCTGACTCTGAGATGAGGACTCGTGTGAAGGTGATTTATTGGGCAGGAGAGCGAGGAAGCAGGAAATGGAGGAGGAAGCTGGGCAAAGGTGCAGACAGCAAGGCCCCTGGCTGGCAGGTGACCGGCTCATCCACACGGAAGGTCAGGACCGTGAGCCCTCCACGCGCCTGTCGGGAGTGAAGGGCTGGCTCAGGGGGAGGAGCCTTCCAGACATCTCCTGCTCTCCTTGAGCATGCTGGGGACCTCAGGGAAGTCTGTTTTTAACCCTCTTCTGGGCTCATCGTCATGTGGAGCTTAGTGTGAATGCTCGATGCGTTCCCACTTGGAGGCGTTGATGGGGCAGAGAGGAGAAGAGGGAAACTCTGCGTCCCTTGGGTGGGATATGGGGTGGGGAGAGAAGACACAGAATGGGGAGACCCCACCCATCAGAAGCCGAGCTTTGGGCACTCCACAACTTTGCTAAGGGCTTCCCCCGCTGCTCACAAACAGTCTGGTCCCCAGCGCTCTCACTGTGACAAAGTTGTCTCCTCATTAGACACTGCTATGCTCATTTGTCTCTTCTGGTTCCAATGACTACCTGCGGCTGCAAAGAAGAAATGAGGTGATCAAAGGGGCAAACCCTGAATCCCCAAGGCTGCGCCCTCAACTCCAAGCCGAGGAAGCAGGAACCTCTCGTTTAGCGTGGACACCTCGCAGGTGCCTTCTGTTCTGCCAACCACCCGTTTCCTTATAAATAGAACCTGATCTTGTTCACCTTCATCCAAGTCCTTTGCGGAAATCTAGGCATCACCTTAACCAGGGCTGAGAGTTCATGGCCTGGGCCGAATGTGATGGACTCCTGTCCCCTGACAAACGGTTGCTTTAGGCTTGGGCGTGGGTGCAACTTTAGCCCGTGCACCCAAGCAGGAAATTCGCTGATAAAACTTTGGGGCTTGGAGTCTGTGTCTTGTTCTTAAAACCACAGCAGTCTTCTTGGGTCCATTAGGAGAGCAGTCAATGAGGATAAGCCAAAACATTTTGGATGGCAAAGTCGAAAGATGGAAATAACCTGCGTGGCTGAGACATTGGTGAGCTGGCGAATTAAGCAACCCTGAAGCTGCTGCCCGTCTGCACTCATTACGTGAGATAATAAACCACTTAGTTGCTCCGATCGTGGTGAGTTAGGGTTTCTATTCCTTGCAACCAACCTCATCTCCATGGACTCAGCTGAGATTTTGTCATACGCTCCACCCAGAAGAGCACCTATGAGCTTCTAGCTCCCTCAGCCTCTGACTCGGCTGGCTTTGGGGGTAGATTCTAGCTTACACGCCGCACCCTGACCTATAATGAACTCCTCCCCTTTTCTCTTACTCTCCACTCGTCTTAGCCCCCGCCTGTTAGAGGGAGTCTCCGCTGAATTACAGCACAACACATCCTCAAGTTCCTGTTTCTTACCCATCAGCCCGTTCCTGCGGCTGCAAGCAGGAGAAAGGTGTTGAGAAGCATGAGTCCTGACAATGCTTTGTAAAGGGACGGGGAATGTTTTCTTGGGTTTTATAGGTGAGTAACAGGAAGGAGAAGAAAATAAGCTCATTTTTTTCTAACATTGATTAATTCACAGAAGGTCACATTTTACATCATTTTAATTAACTTTCAATGAGTTCATGTTCAAAATGGGAAAAAGGGTTTATTAAAATAAGTCATGAGGACCCTAGGTATAACAGCATGGGGTATTTAAATAGGATAGAAGACTGGAAATCTTTTCCTTCTGCTCTGATGCATGGCAGGGTTTTGTGAGTACCTAACTTTTCACAAATAGATCCCCTTTACAGATGACGGGAAGAAATAGATGTAAAGGCATTGGCTACCCCAGGGAGCCTTTCCCCAGACTTCTCACCCCTGTTGGTCCCCCTCCTCAGCCACTGGTTAGGACCCCTTCCCTGTTAACACTCTGCAAACCTCTGTCTCACAACCACTCACAACAATTAAACATTAATTGTTTAATTTTTTATTTCCCCCACAATATTGTGAGACTTTTGAGGGTAAAACTTTCTGTTATTTATTTCTTTGTCTTCTAGCAGGATACCTGGTGTATAGTAGGTGCTCAGTTTAAGTTCTGAATGAATGAAATCCAAGGACTTTTTCCTGGGCTTCATTTCAATTCAATAAGGGACAAATATTTCTATATTGCACTGTGTAAAGTGAAATGAAAAGGGAAAGTCCATTCATAATAGTATCCAAAGGCTGCAGGATCTGCTGTACATGCAGGGTGGCTGGTGGGACACAGCTGGTGGCCATTCTCTGAAATGTAGACTTGGGATGAGTGCGGGTCCTTGTCCTTCACACCTAGGAATATAGTAGCAGAGTCTTAAAGCTTCCCAGTGGCACATCTGTGCTAACCTGGGGGGCTACCAGAGATATTTTTGCCCAAATTAAGCAAAAGTATTTTTCTTGGCTGAGCTGACACTGATTCTCCAGATACCTGCCCATCTAACTCATAAGCTCTCCACCACTCATATTCATTTCTTGACAATCCTGTCAGGTGAAATCTCATCCCACGGGGTCCCGTTGAGCATGTCAATGTGCCCAGTTACATAACAAGTCCCGTGGCAGGACTACACACCCTCCTCCGTTGGCCCACTGTCCACCAACTCACTGTCCTTTTCATTCCAACCCCTATGGGATGACCATGCCCATCCACCTTGGCAAACTAGCATGAAATGAACTGGAGGAAAAAGCAACTGTCTTCTTATGTTTCAAGAGAAGCCTTTGCAGATGGGAAAGTTTGAGGCTGAATTTCCCCAGGCTTAGATTTATCTCCCTGTTGAAATTTGTAAGTACTTGTGTGGCTTACTTCTGAGAAAACCCAATATTCAGATTCCTAAAAGTAGAGTCAAACACTATTCATACCACAAAAGGATTCTCCCGTTTTCAAAAGAATTGTCTTCGTAGCAATCCTACAAATCAGTAAGAATAGAACAGACGACCCAACAGAAAAATGAACAAAATGTTTGATCAAGCATTTCCTTTAAAAGTTTCTCTAAGTGGCTGGTAACATAGAAAACTATGCTCAATTTCATTAGCCATCATGCAAATACAAATTAAAACCATAATCTAATACCAACAGACACCCACCAGCATGGCTAAAATGAAAAACACAGAGAATAGTTAAGTGTTTGTCAACAGAGATATGGAAAAACTGGAACTCCCATTCACTGCTAGTGAGAGGGGGAATTGGTACAACTACTACAGATATCAGTTTGACAATATTTATAAAACTGCATATAGGCATAACCTCTGACCCAAAGATTCCACCCAACAGAAATGCACTGACACACATGCGTTAGGATGTGCCGATCAGCACTATTTGTTGTAGAATACATCTACAACAAATTGGTAAATTGGTCATTATACAAATGCCAATCAATGGTTGAATAGACATAAACAGTGATATAGTCACACAATGGAATATTCTACAGCAATGAGAATGAACCCACAGCTACATGCAACAACACGGATGAATTTTACAAACACAAGGTTAAGCCAAAGAAGACAGACACAAAAGAGTATAAACTCTATGAATCCCTCTAAATAAAGTAAAACCTGGCAAAAAATAACCTATGTTCTTAGAAGTCAGGACAGTGGTTTTCCTAAGGGGGTAAGTGACTGGAGGGGCCATGGGGAGGGGGCTTCAGAGGTGTGTTCAGTTTGTGATATATGCACTTTTCAGGGTGTGTATTATACTTTAGTAAAAACCTTTTTTGGAGTATGATTCAATTTATAAATTTCCCATGTCACATGGAACTTTCTAGAAACATACTTGCCATCCCGAGTGAAATGCACCCCCTACGTTCAATTGGTGTGGGTGTTTTTCCTCCGGCCGTATCTTCGCTTGTTCACTATTCTGCCCGGTTAGGGAGTTGAGCTAGGATTTAGGGAGCACTTCTGTGCGGGGGCATTGGATCAGGAGCTTCTAACCGCTCCATGGCATGTCTTCCAGCTGAGTTTTACATTCTCCTCCCTCTCCACTCCACCCCTTCCTCAATGCCCAGCTGACCAGAGGGACTCTTCGGCAGGCACGGTGCTGGGCTGCAGAGGAGTCTGTGTTCCTCTGACTCCGTCATGGAACAAAGCCCTGAGACCGGGTGCCTGTCCTTTAGGAGGTGAGCATTTATTACGTGCCCGGAATCACCTCCATTCGCCTCTACATACTCCCTAGTCTATGCCCATTTTACAGAGGAGGAAACTGAGAAGTATCCCCCGAAAGGCTGCATCCCTGGGATGTGATGAACTGGCCCCAGGATCCAGCTGGCCTTTGTCACCACCGTCCTGCCTGCTATTTCCTAGAGAAGGCTGGCTCTGTGATTTTCGTTTCCCTGAGTGGTTACCTTCCTTCTGCAAGTAACTACCTGGGTGACCCGCCATCCCTGACCCGCCATCAGTGGGGAGCTCTGCTGTCACCTCCTCCATCCCAGGGCCTGGGGACAATCTATCAGGATGCACCTGCTAGAGGCCCTCCCCAGATCCCAGTGGGGTCCGAGTGTCACCAGGCTCTGCTCTGAGCCTGCTTGCTCTTTCTCTGTGGGAGACAGGAAGCCCCAGAGCTTTGCCAGCTTCTCTGCGGCAGGCAGAGAGTGGAAGCTGGGCCTGATCCGTCCCTGGGGAGCGTCTGCTCTGGGTACATGGTCTGCAGATGCTATCAGCCTGCCCCGCTTACAGACAATGGCTGGCCGCCCAGATTCCCCCCAGGCAGCCTGATTGCCTGCTCCACATCACAGCCCGGCTGTTCAGAGCTCACCGTCACTGCTGATCACAGCAGCTCACCTCTGCAGACATACAGCTGCTCTGTAACGTGCTGGGGAAGACACAGGGCTACTTGGTGATGTGCGTACAGCTCGGCTTCGGGAAAAGAGCCACAGGCCCTCAGCTCAGCCCGCAGCCTTTTCTTCAGCTTCGCGTTAGAATTTCCCTGAGGCTTGCTTGTCCAGACCCAGGGGTAGCACACTGACCTCCCCTCAGTGCCCTGGCGTTGTCATGGAAACAGTCAACTGGCACGTCTCGGGAGAGCATGGACACCCATGATCTCTGTGCCCGGGGTCCCCAGGCTCCAATCGTCAGCTGGCTTCCCGTGACCATTTTCTGCACTTCACGCCTGCCTCGCCCTTGGAAGAAAAACTGCTGCAGGATCCCAGCAGGAGTCACAGAGTTTCAGTTCAGATGGCCAGAACCTTAGAGACCATCTGTTGTTCCTTTTACCAATGAGGAAATAAGCCCAGAGAAGCTCAGTGACTTCCCCAAGGTCACACAGCCTTGCAGGTGGAAAAGGTGCAAAGAGAATGCAGGCCTCCAGATTCAATGACCCCACACACCGAATTCCAGGCTGGTTTCTCTGAATTGAAGGGAATCCTCTAGCCTCGTGTAGGTTCAGGTGGCCATTTCAGGAGTGTCTGGCGTTCCTCTCTTTCCTTTGGGAGGCTAGAGAGATTTTCGAGGTGGCTCTAAAGGAGGGCAGACCCCAGGGCTCACGTGGCTCCTGAGAGGCATGCAGAAAGCCGGCTTCTGCTTGGGCCGTGGGAGGGAGCGGTGAGGGCCTCACTTCTAGAGTCGTGTCCTGCAGAGCCGCACCCTGTCCCCTAAGCCTCAGTGTCTTCGGCTGATTGGGGACCACGGTGACACTAACCTCACACCATGTCTGAGGACTGAGGGAGGTGAAGCCCAGGAAGTGCTGCCCCAGCAGATGCAACATATGCTCAAGCCCATCACCCCCCCGTGAGGCAGCTGGGGTGGGTTCTAGAGCATCAGAATAACAATGACAGAGCCCAAGAAGTCACTGTGTAGAGTGAGAGGGGGCTTAGGCCATACCAGGATGGGAACCGCAGACACCCCCGAGGGCTGCCTGCTCGCCTTCCTGTTTCAGCATCCCCACTCTTCTTTGGAGGGTTTGGAAGAGGCAGAGTGAGGCGTTCTCATGGCTTACATTGTCCTAACTGCACACAAGAAACCCAGGAAAAATCTGTATCCGACCTTCCTCAGAGTTTGCCCTAATGATTTATAGTACAGAGAAGAAGTTAAGGCCCAGAGAGGTTAAGTGACAACTTGGGATCACACAGCCTGCTCCCCATCTCCGTGCCCTGAGGTGCTGTCCCTTCCTATGGTCCAGGGTTTGGTCCAGGCTGTCCTTGACTCACCCACTCACAGATCTGGAGACGGAGCTCAGGGCCCGGTAGTCCAGGACCCTCGGGGGCCAGAGACCCCTCTCAAGCCCCGCCTGACGCAGCCTCCTCCAGCCTGCTCCCGAGGGGACAGGTTTCCCCCTGGCGTGCTTGACCCCTGCTGCCCACACAGCTCTGGTCGGCCAGGGCCTGTTCCTCTGCTCAGGAAAACAGGCCTCTCTACCCCACCCAGTGGGCAGCGAACCACGGGAGGAGGAGATTCAAGGCTGATCTAGGAGGGAGTTGGTCCACGTGGACGGTACTTAGGGTCCAACCCAGCTTTAGGAAACAAACACAAATGTTTTCAGGCCTCAAGTGAAGCCATGCACGTGAATCAGCTCAGAGGAATTCTCACAATGAACTTGGGCACCAGACTCGCCCTTCACCCGGGGGCTCAGGACGCCATCCCCAGTATCAACCCCGGCCCAGGGCCTCCAGCCACAGAGCCCCCTGTCCCAGGACTGGGCCTGACACCTACGGTGTCCTCAAGAATCGTAGCTGTTACTGTTACCACGGGCCCCATCATCACAGTGAACCCACACGTGGGGAAACTGAGGCCTGGGTGGGACGCGGCTGCAAAGCCAGTGAGAGGCCACATTCAGGCCCACAGCCTCGCGCTGAGGCTCAGACGTTGGGGGTCTGATGGTGGAGCGGAACCTCCGCGCAGGCCTCACTGAGTGGCCGCATCACCGCTGGGGGGCAGGGGTAGATGGGTGGGGAGTCCCCCCACGGGACTGGCGTCCCCGTCACCACGAGCCTTGGTGCTCGGGCCCTTGCTGGAACCCCAGCGACCACTCACCGCCCAGCATCCTGCAGCCCCAGCACCATACCCCACCCTCAGCCATTTCAGCAGCTACGCCGTGCTCATCTCAAGTTTTAACTTTTTTCTCCTCTTTTTAAGTTTTTTCTTGCTCCCTCTGAGAGGCAAATGTTCTCAAAAGATGTGATGCCAAACCAAAGATGTGAGGCATTAATTTCCATAGTCACTGAAAAGCAGTTGCTGGGGAGCTATCTCATTTTCCCATTAAGCGCTGCGGAGCCGAAACCTCGGGGGGTTCTGTTCCCACCCAGCCACCCCCCCGGCCCCATCCTCCAGCTCTAACCTCCCCTCCCTCCCCTCCCAGCATAGTGTTATAACCTGCAGATTGTTTCTTACTTCCTGTCTTAAACGCACACCCCGGGTAGATAAATGACTCCGTTTGGCTCGAGACAGCAGACGACTGACAGGCAACTTACTCCGTGGAAACCAGGCTGGAGGGGCTCCCCCGGCTGACAGATGGGGTGTCTTCCTGGGAGCGCAGAGCAAGTGGCTAATCGCCTTAGCAGCTATGGGAACATGTGCGGCTGGGGGACCGGTGGGCTCCCCAGTGGTCCCCCTCGACAATGGGATGTGGCTGGTGTCTGGAAGGGGTTTCCAGTCTCCCGGGGGCCTCTACACGACAAGGGTCTGGAAGAGGACACGCCTTCCAAGCTCCTTCCCCGGGGAAGCTGTGGTCAGCGGGTCAGACGTGCTGACAAATGTTGACAGCTGTGGTTGACTTGAAAAAATGATGGTGCATCTTTCTCTCCAAATTGAGAGGAAAGTCTGGCTGTGTCCCTCCCTCCCCACTGAAGGCCCAGGGCTGCCAAAGGCGGAACCAGAGGTTAGAGAAGGGGTCCCCCATCTTCCCCGTCTCCCCACGCCCTGACCACCGACCCGTCACTGTCCCAGCCACGGGCTCTCCTCCTGGTTGTATTCCTGCAGGCCCTGCGCTCCACTGCCAGCTAACGTCCCGTCAACAGATACAATATTCGGGGTGTGCTCCACCCAGGGCGTTCTGCTCTGTTACAAAGAGCAATTGTTATTATTATTATTTAACGTAGCTATTTTATACATATTTTTAATATTATATAAAAATAATAATTGTTATTAGAATAAGAGCTGAGGGTGGTGGAGCCCTTCTTTACGTGACACACATCCCCAGGCTCGAGTCCGTCCATTCGGTTCAGTGACCGTGTGTGGGAACTGCCACAGCCCCAGTTTACAGAGGAAGGACTGAAGCCCCAAGATTCAGTCATGTCCCCTAAGGTCACACAGCCGAGCTCTGAGGGTTTGAACCCAGAGTCTCTTGGCTCTGGGGCCTGAACGTTTGATCATGCGGCCGGACTGTCCATCCAGCCTGCCGGACTCGAGGAACTTCGTGTCCGGCGAGGGTCCTGCGTGGAGCCTGGCAGGGAGGCGCTCTGGGGCAGGGGACCCGCAATGCCCACGTGGTCCCACGGCTGCGGACACCTGCAGCCACTCCTAGGTCTCGCCTGAATGAGAAGACAGACCAGGAGACCACAGCCACTATGCAAAACAGTCTGAGGGTCCTCAAAAAATTAAAGATAGAGCTACCGTATGATCCAGCAGTCCCACCTGTGCGTATGTATCCAAAGGAAACAAGATCAGTGTGTTGAAGATGCTCCTCTACTCGCGTGGTCACTGCGTGTTATTCACAATAGCCGAGATCTGGAAACAACTTAAAGGTCCTTGGAGGGATGAACAGATAAAGAAAATGTGGTATATGTTGTAGATATCGAGGAACATTATTCAGCCTTAAAAAAGAGGGAAACCCTGCCATTTGCGACAACATGGATGAGCCTGAAGGACATTATGCTCGGTGAAAAAAGCAGACACAGGAACACAGAGAGTGTGTGGTGCTCTTACACACGTGGACTCTGAAACAGCCCAACACACAGAAGTAGAGAAGCCAGGTGGCTGCCGGGGGTTGGGGGAAGGGGGGAGTGGGAAATGGGAGACTGTCAAGGGCAACGAAGTTTCAGTGATGCCAGATGAGTAAATTCTGGGAATGCAAAGTACAGCATGATGACTATGGTTAACAATGCTGTGTCGTGTGCTTGAAATTTGCTGAGAGGGCAGGTCTTCAGTGCTCTCACCGCCAGAAGAAAAGAAAAGGAAATGGTAACACGCGACGTGATGGACATGTTAATTAGCTAACTTGTGGTGATTACTTCACAGTATATGCATGTATGAAAACATCAAGTTGTGTACCCTGAATAGATACAATTTTTATGTGCTAATTATACTGCAGTAACACTTGGAAAAAGAGACCTGAAATGAACAGTTAACAACTTTGCATCTGTTTTTCATGTCTCAAAACAAAGCCTTTCCTACTTTGCAGGTGAGAAGTTGAGGCTCAGAGAGGTTGAATCAAATGACAAGGTCACACAGCTTTAAGGTCTCTGCTCTTGCCATTAGACAGCGGTTAACGACTCTGTTCTCTTCCTCCCTGTTCTTGGAGGGCTTCTAAGTTGCCCTTCTTGGCCTTTGGTGCAGCCAAGCTCTTGGGCTGGCTTTTATACATGTGTGAACTCAGACGTGAATGCTGTGACCGCCTTGTTTACACCCCGCCCATCGGAGCTCAGGGCTGGGAAAGGGTGGGAGAAAGCTCTTAGGGTCCTGGTCCACCTGGCCAGCCCTGCAGAAGGTCACCTGAGCCGGCTGGATGCTGCGCGGGGTGTGGCTCAGCTCAGCCAGCCTGGCTCCTGAAGCCACGCGCCCCTGCACAGAGGTGCACCTCCCCCTCCAGGAGCTGCCCTGCGGCCTGGAGGAGCTCCTGCTGGGGCTTGGCCGGTCTGTCTGCCCCAGCCCGGCGCTGGTCTTCCCTCCAGAGTAGCAAATCAAAGCGCATTTAAGGGAACCCTGAGAAGGCAGGCCTTCTCCCGCCTCAAGTTCCTGGGAGCACTTCTGGCAGGGAGATCAGAGGACTGACTTTTGCAGAAAAAGAATGCACCTGGAGGAAAGGATGGTTTCCTCCCTCCTTGCTGCCTGGTCCACTAACGCCAGCCTCACCAGCACGTTGGCAAGGAAGAGGGATTGAGTTCTGTGACCTAAGAAGTCCTAAGAGCACCGAGGCAGCCGGAGAAGCCCCCATTTGGAGAACCCACTCCATGTTCTTCGCGGCCTCTGCCACCAGGGCTGTGTGGTCTCGAGGAGGATAACACGGGGAGACCCACAGCAGCAGCACAGGCCTGGCGGTGCGGGGGGCCCGGTGGCTGGTGGAGGGACAGCACAGGCCGGGAAGGCAAGGGCCTGGCTCCGTGTTCCCTGCCACCCTGGGGACGTCGCCCAGCCTCTCTAAGCCTCAGTTTCTTCACTGACAATGGGGACGGTGGTGTCAGCTTTGCAGGGCTAGTGTGACAAACGAATGAGAATCTTAACAGGAGCCTGGGAATGTCAGCGTCGTAAGGATGGCACTTCCACTGCTGAGACTATGCTGAGGGCTGAGTGTAGACCAGGCTCCGTGCCGACGGTTTCGTATTAATTATTCCATTTAATTGTCTTAAAAATCGAAATATTCTTACTACCCCCATTTCACAGATGAGAAAACTGAGACTCAACAGGGCTAAAGAAGTTTTCCAGAATCACTGGGCAAGGGCGCGCCGAGAGTGACCAGGCCTCCCTCCTGCCTTTTCAGCCCTTTGCCCAGCGCGTGGTGGTCCGTTTAACTGAGGAGCGTGCTGGTGTTCTGAAGTCCGCTGGCACAGAGCTATTGAGAAGACTGGTGTTGAATGGTGCTTCGAAGGGTCGTGGGAGCTGACAAAGCCACGGAGGACGGCAGAGGCTGCCTATGGCCCCTGAGAGGCCCGGGGGGACCCTGGTCATTCTCTCCAACATCAGGCCCCATCTTCTTGCTTACTTCCAATATCGGTAAAATAATTTCAGGCATGCACCCTAATATGATTTATAAATTCTATAAATGTGCTCCTGAGCTAAGGAAAGCATCTCAAAGCAGACACAGAGATCAACATTCTAGGGGGAGAATACAGAACTGCAACTAGATTTCTGAAGTTTTCCCCCTGCACTCCCCGCAGGTCCTGGCTTGGGCCCTCTGGGCTGGAGGCCACGGCTTTTGGACCTTTATGGGGAGCCCGCTGGGGGCTGGCCCTGTGCTGGGGCCTGGGTGGCCACGGGACAGGCCCTTCCCAGCAGGAGCCCATCGGCTGAGGCGTTTGGAAGCGTAGCCTTTGGGGTCAGACGGGAGCGGGTTCTGAGCCCAGCTCTGCCTCTGAGGAGCCACGTGGCCTAGGAAGTGACCTTCCCTCTCAGAGCCTCCGTTTCCTCAGCTGAAATGAGGGAGACAGACCTCCGTGCAGAGCTGGTGAGGCGACAGCCACAAGGCATGGCACGTGCGTGGCACACAGCAGGCGTTCAAGGAGCCCTCTGTCCCCACCGTGCCGGGGAGGCACGTAAGTGGCCTGGGTATGGGAAGATCAGTCCTGAGCATGAGTCTGAATGGGAGCAGATGGCCCGGGAGAGAAGTCCCCAAGGCCCCCTTGGCTCTCGAGGACCCTCTCCCCTACCACCATGAGAGAGGTGGGCCTCCCGCAGGGCAGGTGTCCCTCCAGGTAGAACTCCACCAGCAGAAACACACACATGCATTCTTTTGGCTTAACCCTTCCTCTGGCATCTTCCCAGTTTTATTCACAAGTGCCTGTAAGTCTCTTTGGCAACTTAGAAAGCAGAGTAGAGGCAGGAAAACAATCTGGGAGCAGCAGAAACGTATTTTTGGCCTGAATAGCCCCGTGGACGTGTACTGTCTCTGAGCCAAGGCCATTTCGCCTGACCCACACCAGGCTCATGTGGCCACCAGAGAGTTGGGCCAGCTCCCCGGTCCCCGCTGCAGCCCCGAGGGGGGAAGGCTCGCGCTCTCCCGCCTGAAGGAGCAGTGCTGGGTTATCAGAGCTGCTCCCCACGTGGGGCAGGAAGCACCAAGCCCTTGTTGATGCTCTGACCCCGCCCAGAGTGGCCCAGGCACCCTGTGGCCCAGGACAGAAAGTTTCAAGATAGCAACCCAGGGCCAGGCAATCACAGGACCGTCTCCCCTGGAAGAACCGCTTTCAGGCTGGCATCAGATCAAGCCTGCATTTCAGCAGGGAGGGCAGCCGTGTGTAATGGTGGAGGATACAGGAGACACGGCCACAGGCGGAGGAGACGGCACTGCTTCTTCTCGGGGGCTATTTGCTCCCTGGGAGCCAGAGCACACTGTCCCCCAAATATCCCCGCCCCAGGGCTCTCTGCGTCGGAGCTTTAGGGGCAAGTATTAGATTGCACTGCGGCTGCAGGCGGCACGTGGACAGAGGGCCCAGCAGGCTTCAAGGACGCCTCCCTGGTGCAAGTCCGTCTTGCAAAGACCCGGGGGGAGCGGGTGCTGGAGCAGACCCCCGATTGCCCGTGCTCCCTGCTAGTGGCCTGCAGTGCATTGCGCCCGCCTTCCTTGCCCACTGCATGCCCCCGCCCGAAAGCGAAGGGCTCATTTCCCCCATCACCATCCTTACGGAGAGTTTAGCGCAAAGTTGCATAAGCTCTCGCTCCCCTGGCCTGGCCTGGCCTGCCGGTTCCGCTCCAGCCACTGTGAGGACAGGACGAATTCATCTGCAAAGGACAGGCTGAAACCTCTGGTGGAAAACCAATGCATGTACCGCAGTAAATGGGAGCAGCTTTTTAAAAAAAGCACGAAATCCACTGGGAGCCCCGTTGCCATAGGAACTGGCGCTACAGCTTGCTTCCGATAATTAATGGAGGGTTTTGCTATTACAGTATTCTTGAAACTTCGCTCTCCCCTGTGCTGCACTGCGGCATCCTCTCGCCATTCATAAATATTTCATTACCGCCGGCTGCTGCGTTTCATCACCGCGGACCACGCAGGGCCTGATCCACTGCTCGCCAAGTTCCCGTGTCCCGTCAGAGAGCAGCTTCTGTTTCTCCTCCTCCTCCTTTGTCTCCACTTCCCTGCCTTGACATTTTCTACCTCCCGAACCCAGACGGGTGGCTTTCCTGCGCCCTGGTTTTCAGATCCAGGCATCCGCGCCCTGGGCCTTGTCTTCCTCCCTAAGGGCCTCTGGCCTCACCCCGCGGCATCAGTCCGCTCGGGCCCAGCTGCCTCTTTGTTTTCCCTCTGAGGGCGCCCTGGGAGCACGCAGGCTCCGGGGTCGGGCCCTGCAGTGAGCTGGCTGAGGTTCAGTGACTGTTAAGGGAGATTCTACCTGCCCTGCAGGGTTGGACAGAGGGTGAGGCCCACCCCACCTCCCAGCCCTGCCGTCCGTCCCCTGGATGTGCTCAGATGCCGGTGTTGGTGACGGCTGGCGCTGGTTTTCATCTTGGTGAAATAACACCCACATGTTTTTTTAGCAGCGTGAACTCCGTGGAAGGGATGGCTCCGGTGAGGGCCCTTCCCAGGCACAGGGAGAGAGGCAGCTCC
Organism: Monodon monoceros; assembly: GCF_005190385.1. NCBI lineage: Eukaryota > Metazoa > Chordata > Mammalia > Artiodactyla > Monodontidae > Monodon > Monodon monoceros. The sequence continues at coordinate 4,886,713 of NW_021703780.1, read as the reverse complement.
CCGCCCGGGGACCCTGTGGGGCGCTGCCTGAAGGCAGCAGGAGGAGTCCTGAGCTGGAGTCATAAACACTGGGGTCGATCCACGGACCTTACGCGCAGAGACCAGCCTCCGTGCCGCCTCCCCCAGGACCCAGCCGAGCACGGCTACGCTCCTGCGCACCCTGGGAGAACGTCAGGACTCAAGTAGCAGACGTCGTTCGGGGCTCCGTGAGCCCTGGTCTGGAATAGGCACCGGTGCTGGGTGGACGGCTCCCTGGTCCTCCTATTCGGGCAGCCACGCTGGGAGAGGACAGCCCAGCTGGACACTGAGCCCGTCCTGGGGGAGACCTGGGGACACTCCCAAGGCCCCAAGGGCTCTGGACTTGCTTCCCTTCCACAAGGATATAAACCCTGCCTTGCCACCTGCCCCCTCCCGTGCAGCCTCCAGGGCTTTGAGCAGATGGCCCGTGTTCTCTGGATGCCTTCGTTGTGGGTCAGGGAGGCCTCCCCTTTCTGAGCCTTCCCCAGCTGGCAGGGCAGGGGGGCGATACCCGTGAAGCCACTTGTCGCAGGCAGTCCTGAACACCCGTCCCCACCGTCTGCCCTTCTCCACGCCGCCCTCACGGGCCCAGGGCCAGGCAGATGCACGTGGTGGACCCAGAGGCCACGGCCTGGTGGGCCGAGGACAGTAAGAGCCAGAGAAGTCCAAATGGGGAAGATCAAATTCCAACCCGAAGTCCCAGGAAAGAGTTCAGGGAAGAAGATGGAAGACGAGGCCTAGAGGGCTGGAAACGGTGGAGCTTCTGATTGGAATGGGGAACCGGAAGCAGAGAGCCCGGCGGGACCGGGCACGGAAAGGTCCAGGGCCAAGGGCAGGGGCACCTGGATGCGTCACTGCCCGATCTCCACCGTGGGCCCGAGTGCGTCAGGCTGGTAAGGGGTGAACGTGGGATCATCACAGCCACTGTGACCGTGTTTCTCTTACGGCCTTGACCGCCTTCTCCAAACCCTGCCTCAGTTACAGACACGTCCCAGAGTCCCCACGCCCCCCAGGCCTTCGGTCATGCCAGTGGCTACCCTAGAGACACTGTCCCCTGCCCCTAAAGTCCCCAAGCTGCCCGTGAGCTCGGGATTGTCTTTGACAGAACTTGCAGCCCCCTTCTCAGTCTGAGTGGGGAGCTGGTCCAGGACTCTCTGCGGAAACCCCGGATGCCTGGGGACTGTCTGGTAATCCTCTCCGAGTCCTTGGCTGCTAAGGCCAGGGACCTTGGGTGCAGCCCCGCCCTCCTGCCCCGGGGACATTGGCTGGGACACTGGCCCCTCTGACGCTGCCAGGCCCCTCTCGAGGTGGGCTCACGCCAGCCCCAAGGAACCCGGACCCCTCTCTCCGACATCCGGCCCTGGTGGGAGGACCCCCGGCAGAACCCTCTCTTCCCGCACCCCCATGGAGCCCTCTTCTGGCCTCCTGCCCCGCCCCAGTTCCTGGCACACAAATTCAACCCCCTGCCCACACTGCTCACCACCTTATGACATAAAATTTACCATCTTAACCGTTTTTAACTGTGCAGTTCTGTGGCATCAAGTGCATTCACATTGCTCTGTAGCCATCGCCACCGTCCTCTCCAGAACCTTTTCATCTTCCCAGACTGGAACTCTGTCCCCGTTAAACACTAACTCCCCTTCCCCTATTCTCCTCCCTCTGGCCCCCTGGCAACCACCGTTCTACTTTCCGTCTCTATGAATCTGATGACTAGGGGCCTCGTATAACAGAATTCTACAGTATCAGTCCTCTTGCGACCGGCTTATTTCACTCGGCATAATCTCCTTAAGGCTCATTCATGTTGTAGCGTGTGTCAGAATTCCCTTCCTTGTTAAGACTGAGCAATATTCCATCGTATGGACGGACCGCATCTTGTTTATGCACCACCAGTGGATGGACACGGGGGTGCTTCCACCTTTTGGCTACTGTGAATAATGCTGCTGTGAATGTGGGTCTGCAAAGAGCTGTTCATTTCCCTTTTTTCACTCCTTTTGGGTACGTACCCAGAGGTGGAATCGCTGGATCATATGGTAATTCTATGCTTCATTTTTTGAGGAACCATCAATCTGTTTTCCACAGTGGCTGCACCATTTTACATTTCCACCAACAGGGCCCAAGGCTTCTGATTTTTCCAAATCCTCGCCAACACTTGTTCTTTTGTTTCTTTTGTAGCAGCCATCCTGACAGGTGTGACATGGTGGCTCGTTGTGGTTTAATTCACACAACCACACGTTGTGGTTGCCCCAGTGACTAGGGATGTTGAGCCTCTTTTCATGTGCTTGTTGGCCATCTGTATATCTTCTCTGGAGTAAGTCTACTCGAGTCCTTTGCCCACTTTTTTTTTTTTTTTTTTTTTGCGGTACGCGGGCCTCTCACTGCTGTGGCCTCTCCCGTTGCGGAGCACAGGCTCCGGACGCGCAGGCTCAGCGGCCATGGCTCACGGGCCCAGCCGCTCCGCGGCACGTGGGATCTTCCCGGACCGGGGCACGAACCCGTGTCCCCTGCATGGGCAGGCGGACTCTCAACCACTGCGCCACCAGGGAAGCGCTGCCCACTTTTTAATGAGGGTGTTTGTATTTTTGTCGTGGAGTTGTCGGAATCCAGCCTGTTCCAGAGCTCTCTGTGGCAGGCGCCTTCTCTATGAAGAAGCCCCCGTGAGCTCTGGTCTCCACTGTCACATCTCTCTCTTGAATCGAGATCATCTTAACTGCCCTGGTGGGAACCATCTCCAGGTCTCTTGCTTTGCAGGCAGCAGGAAGAAGCAAGTGCAGCATTTGCAGGCTTGAGTTCACAGCAGCTCCCCTTAGGCAGGACGTGTGATGCGTTATTTTCGTGACCTTCGCCTTCCTGTTGGCACCAGGGCCTTTCTGGCCTTGGGTCCCTGCACACTTTCCATTGATGGCTTCCGGGAACCGTGCACAAAGTTCCCCTACCGCATCTTCCTGGGTCAGAGCCAAACGCTTCGTAATCACCGCTTCAAAGATTCTGCGTCACGCGCTTCAGGGGTGCTCCAGGGACAGGGAGAAAGGACGTGTGTACCAGAACTGCTGCCACTATTCTAAGTGTTTCCGTACCCCCTCCAGACCCCAGTGCTCAGGGCTGGTTTGCTGAGTGTCTACTCTGGACTGCACTCCAAGCCCCGTGCTGGTCCCCATGCGGGGGACCAGACTTCCGCTCATCTGGGCAGGATCCTACTTCCCAGCTCCAGGGAGGTTCCCTGGCAGAGCTGGAGAAGGGAGAGAAGGCAGAAAGATGGGAAAGGGCAGGAAGAAGCGGCGCAAAAGCTGTCTCCTCCTCACGCAGGAGCCCCTCTGCCCTCTCCTCCGCTGGGTGGGGAGACCCAGCTGCGCACTCGTTTGCTCAGAGACTGACCTGCTTTCCACTCCGGTCTGAACTGGGCAGATCCAAACCCCACTAAGCAGACAGAAGCCGGGATGAGCCCCAGGGCACAGAGTCTGACCTTCAAGGACCAGGTTTCCCCCCAAACAGGGCAGATCTGATGTACCTTTGGGTCAGCTCTGCCATCTGACAGGAGCTGCCTTTCAGGGAGTGGCATCTGTCCTTCAGAACAAGCCCAGGGAGGGGGTGAGGGAGTGGGGAAGGGGGAGGGCAGGGGAGAAACAGTGGTGGACGGAGGTGGGGAGTAGGGAGGGAAAATAAGGGCCATCCTGCGGTCCGGGGGAGCCCTGGGTCTCGCCAGATGATGGAGAAAGTCTCAACTTCCTGCCCACTGTCCAAGGAGGGTCACTCAGCTTTTCTCTCTTCTACGCAGACTGGAAGGAAATTCCACTGCTTAAACACAAGCATGTAAACGACTGGCCTGAGCCCCTAAGGATCCGTCCGCCTCGGCCATCCTGAAGTCCCCACGCTGCCGCGGGCAGACAGCCCTGTCAGCCGAGAGGAGCTGGCCAGGTACGAGGTGTCTGTCGGGAGCAGTGAGCTGGCCCATATCCCCTGCCTGGGCAGAGCAAGTCTGTGTTGGTCACACTGAGAACAGTTGCCCCTGGGATCTGGGATCGGTTGGCACGGTCTGAGGTGGCCACGGTGTGCCCAGGGATGCTGGAATCCCATAAAACGAGAGCTCAGGGGCCTGGTGTCAGTCAAAGGGAGTGCAAAGGGGCAGCTGTTAACTTACCACGAGAGATTTTCTAGAAAAGTGAAATTGATTTTTGGTCAAATGCAGAGCACTGATAGACATGCTTCACAAAACCTAACAAACAGTTATCTCTTGACCCCTTCTATGTCGCTCTCCTGGTCTGCACGTCTTTTTCTACATGTTGAGGCTGACCAGAAATCCATGGAAACTCAAGAATCTGGTGTCAGCATGTGAATGAGCGATTCTCAACCTCAGCCGCCCGGTATGTTCACCCGACAGGTTGGTTTAACTCCAGTGTTCAAGCTCCACGCTCCCTGAGTCTGATTTCAATGGCCTGGGGTCTGGGGTGGGCACAGGGATTTTTTTTTTAAATGCTCACCGGGCATTTAAATGCTCCCAAACGACAATCACATAACTTCCAGCAATCACGCTCCTTGGTATTTGTAACGCAGAGGAGTTGAAAACTTAGGTCCACACAGAAACATCCTGCACGTGGATGCTTAGAGCAGCTTTATTCCTAAAGTGCCAAACTTGGAAGCAACCGAGATGCCCTCCAGGAGGTGAATGGATAAACTGTGGTCCACGCAGCCGATGGAATATTACTTGGCACTAAAAACAAATAAGCTATCAAGCTATGAAAAGGCACGGAGGAAACTTCAATGCATATGACTAAGTGAAAGAAGCCAATCTGAAAAGGCTACATACATCTGTGTGACATTCTGGAAAAGGCAGAACTGTGGAGACAGTAAAAGATCAGTGGTTGTCAGGAATTGCGGGGAGGGACGGGTGAATAGGTAGAGGATTTTTAAGGCCGTAAAACTACTCTGTATGACACTGTAATGGCGGATACATGTCATTATACACTTGTCCAAATCCATAGCATGTGCAGCACCAAGAGTAGCCTTACTGTAAACCATGGACTCTGGGTGATGATCACGTGTCTGTGTAGGTCCATCCGTCGTAACAAACGCACCACTCAGGTGGGGATACTGATGGTGGGGGGCAGGGCAGAGCATAAGTGGGGACAGGGGTATAGGGGAAATCTCTGTACCTTCCCCTTAGCTTTGCTGTGAACCTAAAACTCTTCTTAAGATATAAAAAAAAAATTTTAAGTTGCATAACTTAACATGGGCAGCAGTCTTCTCATGTGATTTACTGTATTGAAATTTCTATGGTTAAAACAGAGGAGTGATGCATTTTTAGAGACTCTAATCCCGTACGTATGGATAAAAGCGGACTGCCTGGGCTTCCCTGGTGGCGCAGTGGCTGGGAGTCCGCCTGCCGATGCAGGGGACGTGGGTTCGTGCCCCGGTCCGGGAAGATCCCACATGCCGCGGAGCGGCTGGGCCCGTGAGCCATGGCCGCTGAGCCTGCGCGTCCGGAGCCTGTGCTCCGCAGCGGGAGAGGCCACAACAGTGAGAGGCCCGCGTACCGCAAAAAAAAAGTTAAAAGTGGACTGTCTGTGGCTGGCTGGCGTGGCGGCCAAAGTGCCTTCGGAGGGAAAAGCCTCAGCCGGCCTCCGAAGACATTGAGAACCGCCCATCAGAGGAGCTACCCCAGCTCAACGTCACCTAGAATTCTGCACCTGGTGTTTCATGACTCTCCTCCCAGGTCAGGCATGGCAGAAGTTTCTGTCGGGGGTGGAGTGAAAACCCCTTGAAACTGCATAGAGTTTTCTGTATTTAAGGAATCCTTATTTTCCTGACCTGCCCCTGGCCGGTGGGGGGAACAGGGTCTGTGTTCAACCAAATGCAACTTGCAGAGAAGTCAAGACACAGGGCAGTTGGTGGTCGAGGCCACCTGTGCCCACCATTCACATTGCACATGCAGTCATTCTTTGGGGCTGCACGATGCGTGTCTGAGTGTCTTCCAAGACAACCAATCCTTTGATGTTAAATTTAAATATATAAACTTTGAAGTTTCTCATCAGAGTTCCCCGGGAAAGGGAACTTTGGTTTCGGCGTCTCGCTTTTGCAGAGGACAGCTAATAATCATTTTTAAATCCCTGGTTCGATGGGTAGACCCCTTGGGCTAGAATCCCTTGGCATTCCTCAGGAGAGAGCCCTGCAGGCTTTGACAGCTCCTGGCCTGCCCAGGGCACCGACTGTGTGTGCAGGAAGGGACAGGGACCCGGAGGAGGGTGGGGCTCTCAGTTGCAAAGGGCCGCCCTCCCCGCCCACGGACAGCTCCCTTCTCTGCTCTATGCGCCCCTTTCGGCTTCCCCAGACAGCGCATGATAACAACCCACCGTCACACACAAGCGCCTCCAACGTGGAGAGTCGACAGTTTCAAGAAATCCGTTAGAAGAAACAGCCAGTGTTGCAAACCTGGCAACGGTCTAGAGCTCTTTTTCTCCTTTCCCCATTTTAACTGTTAAAATTCATCTCCGACATCACACACATGGATGAAATCAACAGTCTCTTATCAGATCCCAAATCTGTCAGCCGATGTCTACCAGCCGCCTGGAGCTGAAAGCCTCTTAGCACATGTGTGACTTGAGCTGAACAGGGGCTGGGACGACAGTACAGGCAGCTTCGTTCTGGCGCCCGCGTTCCCAAACATTTGCTCTTTTAGAGCCGGGGAGGCAGCGATGCCTTCATTTCCTTCCGTCTCAGATCCATGGGCTTTCAGGCACGCTTCAGTGGGACCAGAAACCAGATTCATCCCTCTTCTCCTGCCCTTTCGTGCAAAGCCAGGTGTCCACGGGGGGCGGAGCTGGGGCGCTGCCCAGAAGGCTCAGGCGCCTGACCAGTGGGTGGACCAGGTAGAAGGGGAAGGCCAGCCAGCCCTGGGGCAGGGCTCACCCCACGCAACCCCATCCCAGTGCTTTCAGGGCTGGGTGCTCTGCTCCCACAGAGGGTGGACAGCTCCGGGAGGGCTGGACCCCTGGCCAGATGCCACTGCACCTCCTCCAAGACATGCCTGCTCTCACGACATCTGCTGGAAAGAAACGTAACACTTTACAGAATGTAGGCATTCTGAGAACGGGGCTGCGCTTAATCCATCTACGTATTCCCAGGTCTGGCACAGAAGTACCAGTATTAACAAGAACCATTCACTGGGCATCTGCTGTGTGCCAGGCACTTTATATACATCATCTTGTGAGTGTTAACATCTTTTTTAAGCAGATGAATGGAAAAAGCTAGAAATTAAGAAAACGTCCTGAGGTGGCAAAAATGGCAAAGCCCCTATGCGTTTCCCTGGACTCTTTTATGATCATAATTGATGAATGGATGGATGAATGAATGAATGGGTGAGTGAGTGAATGAGGATCAGTCTCTGCCTCTACCTGTCTGAAATGCAGAGGAGTTCAGGTCTGTGCGGCCAAGGTAGGGCCACCAGCCTCATCCAGGCGGGGGCTGTGGGCTCAGGCTCACGGGTTGCAGAAGCAGAACATCCTTCACGCCTGAACCCAGCACCACAGCTGCTGAGACTGAACTGTCCCAGGCTCTGCAGCTGGCACCCAGGACAGCCGGTGCCGTCGTTCCGGCCTGCGGGCAGGAGAGCACGTCCCAGCTCAGGCAGGAGGCCAAGTCCCCTCGGCCTAAGGCTTTGTGCTCTTCAGGTCTTCAACTGTTTCGGCAAGGCCCACCCATACCGGGGGTGCGGGCAGTCTGCTTTACTCAGTCTAGCAGTTCAAGTGGCAGCTCATCCAGAGACACCCTCGTAGACACACCAGAATAATGTTTGATCAAGTATCTGGGCACTGAGGCTCCATCAAGTTGACCCACACATAACATTAGCCACCACTCTACCCAGACGTCTCATAGGCTCTTAGACCCTACAATGTCCAGAACTGGCCTCCGTGCCTTCCCCACCCCCAGCCACGCCTCCCGCCGCGAGTCGCCCAAGCCAGGACAGGCCATCATAGCCTCCGAGCCCCGTGGACTCCACCCCTGGCAACATCTCTGAGTCCTCTCCCAGGTCTCCGCCCCCAGCACCCGCCTGACTCTGGGCTCCATCACTCACCTGAGGCTTGGCCCCCACCTGCCTGCTGCTCTCCTCCACCCTCCAGGCTTTTTCTCACTTTCTGTCCTTCTGAAAGGCGGTGCCCTGGCCTGGAGTCTGTGGGGCTTTCCTCGTGGGATGAAATTCCCACTCCTGGGCTTGTCACGGAGTGCTGCCTGCCCCTCCCCGGGGGGATCTGACCAGTGACATGGCTGCCACTGGCGAGAGACGCAGCCTCTAGCTCCCCACACCGGGTCCCCTCCAAGAGGCCTGAGGGCGGAGGAAGGGCAGGTGGTCGGTCCCATTCATGGTTCTGTTCATTAAGACCTCAGGGAGCGGGGACAGCATCATCCCCTGAGGGGTGTTCATTCTTTCACTCAGCAAACATATCCTGAAACAGGATTTCACGACTGCACCAGGCCAGGCCTGGAGAGGGGAAGAAAAATAACACTTGGTCTGTAATTGAGGGATCAAGACGCGCTTGAAATGCAGCTGACAATGCAAGGCCATGAGAGGGATACGGTTGGTACCTACAGTTTTCTAGATACAGGAAATGCTAATAAAAGGAAGGAGGGAAAGAGGACAGAGGAAGGGGAAGAAGAAAGGTGTTTACCCAACGGTGCTGAAAACGTAGGTCCACCCAAACACCTGAACACAGATGTTAACAGCATCTTTATTCATAATTGCCAAAACTTAGAGACAGCCAAGACGTCCTCCAATAGGTGAACGGATAAATGAACTGTGGTCCATCCAGACAACGGGATACTATTCAGCTCTAAAAACAAATGAGCTATCAAGCCACGAAAAGATGTGGAGGAATCTTTAACGCATGTGACTGACTGAAAGAAGCCAACCTGAAAACGCTACATGCTGTATGATTCCAACTGTACGACATTCTGGAAAAGGCAGAACTATGGAGACAGTAAAAGGATTGACGGCTGCCTGTGGCTGGGGGGAGGGAGACATAAACAGGCAGAGCACAGAGGATTTTTAGGGCAGCAAATCTACTCTGTATGAGACTGTAATGGGGGACACATGTCATTATACATTTGTCCAAAGCTGCAGAATGTACACCACCAGGAGTGAACCTAGTGCACACTACAGGACTCTGGGTGATAATGACATGTCAGTGTAGGTTCACCAGCTGTAACAGATGCACGCATGGTGGGGAGACTGACGGTGGAGCAGGCTGTGCATTGTGGGGTTGGCGTGTATATGGGGAACCCCTGTATCTTCAATTTAAAAAAAGTGTCTATTGAAAGAAAGCAAGAAGAAAGGGAAAAGAGGGAGGAAGGGTTCTACAGGGAATTGAAACCAAGTTTGTGAAATCCCTTTTTTTGGAAACGCAACAGCCCTTCCTGGCCCCCAGTTATCACGTGGTCTGTGATCCCTGCCTCACTTTAGGTCTGAATCTCCTGAAAGCGGCTGTCCGCTCACCGGCCCTCAGTTCCCTTGGGGCAGCAGCATCTCTGGTCCTTGGCCCCCCGGAAGCAGGGTGACCCCTGGGCTCTGTGAGCAGGCGCCTGGGCCTCCCTGCGCCCGTCTGCTCGGCAGGGGCGTCTGGGTCTCCAGCCTCATGTTAGCGTCAGCTTCCTCTGGGGCTCAACCTTCTTGACCCTCCTCCCATAGGTCCCCGCCTCCCTTCCCCTTCTCTGTGTCAACACCCCTGCCTCCGTCTTCTGCAAAGGGCCTTGTAAAAGCTGAGCTGAGCCCAGGGCCCCTGGCTCAATCGGGACGTCTTCAGGGGACAGTGGCCTTAGAGGGACTGTGTGGGGTTACCTGGTTTGCCTTTTCCTCCCTTGGACTTGAATATCCAGTTTAAACTTTAAACTTGGTTCTCGATCGTGGCAATTCTCTATATATACTTCTTAAGCCTTTCTTCTAAAGTCTATAGTACATGCATATATGCCCAACACCAGGAATCCTCAAATGACATTTTCCTTTCTCCCCAAATTCTTACTGATTCGTCTTCATAGATCAAAATTTAATCTAGATAGTAGAGTCCCCGTTACTGTTTCCCTGTTTCTCTTTTTCATTTCACAGCTAATTCAAAATTGATACGGCTGTACTGTGAAATATTCAAGATGTACACAACGTATACAGAATAGTTCAACGCAGCACTGTGCATCCACCATCCGATTAAAGAAATAAACCATTGCCCGTATGTTTGAAGCTCTCATGGTATCAGCTCCCCATGAACAGGTAAACCGTGAAATCAGACCTTACAATCACCATGCTCTGCTTTACATGGTTACTACATATACATGCATCTCTACACAGGATATAGTATCATTTCCATGTTTTATATTTATTACAAATGAATCTCAGTGTATGTATTCTTCTGCGACTTGCTTTCCTTATTCGACATTACATTTTTGAGATTCACGCATGTGTCTCCTGCATTTTTCACGGCTGCATAGTACTCCCTACGTGAATACATCACAATCCGTGAATCCATTGTTTTACTGACGAACATCTAAAGAAGTGGTACTATGAGCATTCTAGGACAGGTCTTCTTCCGTCTTTCAATGTGGTCCATCATCTTAACAGATTTCCTAATGCTAAACCAGCTCTGGATTCCCTGGAGAAGCCCAACTTGGTCATGATGTCTTCTTTTTCTTTTTAATAAATTACTGGATTCAGTTGGAAACTTTAACACGGAGGCCTGCAGGCAGCTGCAGGTGGTAGCTGGCCGATCGCAAAGCCAGGACCCTCCTTGAAGGGCCTCGTGTAACTTCGGGTGGGCAGCATAGCCGACTCCTTCCTGACTGTTGCAGGCGCCCAATCCACACCTCCCACCCCCTCCCCTCCCCCTGGGGAGGCCCTCCACCCGGCTCCAGGCCCCCGGCCAATGTTTGCTTTCCTTGTAGAGCAGAGAAGGATGGCAGCTGCCACATGGGCCCCCGCCACCCACCCCCCCAGCTGGGTCATTGCCAGGTAGTGGGCCTGTCTCTCCTCCTGTCCCTAACTGAGACTCGGCCGTCTGCTGGGAGCACCCCAATCCACCCAGTGTCCATGCTCACCTCGCCACCCCTAGGGCAGCAGGAGAGAATGCCACCTACACAGCCAGGTGCCACCTTGCTGGTGGAGGTTAATACTGGAGAATCAACTTGGGACAGAGATGCAGGTCGCGTCTTACTGAGAGGTGATGGGGCACTTGGATGAGAAGCACAATTTCTTCACAAGGATGCAAGGACTTTAAGAGATCATTTGGTAGAGTGTTATTTGGGGGGGGAGGGGAGGGAGGGGGAGGGGAGGGGAGAGGGAGGGGTCTTCCAGGATCTGCCTCTTCTGCTCCCCTCCCCACTTCAAGCAAGTCAGCAGCTGTTGTGTTTGATGCCCTCGGGGGAGCGCGTGGTGGGGTCTACCTCTGCCATCACCGGATCTCCCTTCTGGCTTTTTTATTTTGTAGGAAACCCTAAATACTTGGGGAAAGGGAACTTAAGCACCTTGAAGAAACGTAAATGATCACGCAGGCTTAAAAGAGGTGCCCAGCCACTTCTGCCGTCGTAACACAGTCCTGCCTCTCTGAGAGGACAAAGCCCAGAAAGGAAAGAGCCGCGGGGGGTGTCTGGCCCGATGCGCAGCAGGCAGTGCGACAGTGGAGCAGTGGCACCTGCTCTCAGCAGCAGCCTGGGTGTGTGACGCCCGAGGACCAGATGGACGCCCGCACATCAGCACTGTGTTAAACCCGGGGGCTGGGAGGGACGGAGCCCTGGGGACCAGCATAGTCACACGCCCCATCTGCCAGCGCGCAAGCTCAGGGTTAGAAAATGCATTGGGGAAAATGTGACACGGAAGGTCGTCTGGTCCGTGGGCCACGAGGCACACTTGCCACACCTCATGCAGGGGTGGATTCTGCCCGCTGTGTCTCTTGAGCCCAAAGCTGCAGCTCAGGCTGTGCCTGGCTCGTGACTGCAAATTGCAGACACGCCCCGGGAAGAGGCAGCAGCATCCCAGGCGCCTGGCTCGCACACGGGTACCCGGGGACCGGAAGGGACCCACCAGGCTGGCTTTTAAGGCTGAGAAAAGCCAGCGCGGGGAGAAGGGCTCTGGAAGTTTCCAAGCTTCCTGCCAGCTGCGGGAGCCACGTGCTCCCAGGTCCTGTGCATCCCCACGGTAACACGTCATGCCAGGATCGGGCGTGTGAGTTTGAGACGCCTTGTTCTTAATTTCCCCCCGGCTGTAATCACCATGTCATTGTCTCTGTGCTTTTCCCGCCGGGACGGGGGCCTCTGACACTCCGCAGCCTGCATGTGGTTAGACGCAGTGGAGCACACTGGCGGTTCTGTTTTACTAAGGGAAAATGGAAATAAATCCACTGCACAGAAAAGATCAAACCATGAAATCACACAGAAACAGGAATGAACCAGAAGGTTTCTCTGCATTGTGCTCGGTGCCGACTCCTCAGGTTAACCATTAAATTGTCTTTTAAAGCCATTTTCTTTATTTCTCCCCTTTTTGGAACTAATTCTCTCCAACCATCCAGCACAGATTCAGAACCACTAACCTAGAAAAGAGGGGAAAAGTGAAGGTCGCCTTGGTAACGGGAGACTTAGAGCGGCTGCCTCTCCCTGCCTGGAGGATCTGATCCGTGCATTCCTGAACTGCTCTTGCGGCCAGGCTCTCAGTATCCTTGCCTGGAGGCAGCGAGGAAGCTTGAAAAAGACAGCGCCAACACCCCTGCGTTCGCAGGACCATCTCTGCCTGCTGATACAGCCCCTGCTTCTCCCTCGGGATTTCTAAATCTGCTCTTGGTGTCTGTTGCAAATCTGCCTTTCCCCCATTTTATCCGTTTTATCCTCACGTCTCTGTTTAGATCATCAGAAATGACTTTAGAAATAAAATAGTACCCTTCGACCCAGAAATTCCCACCTGGGAATCTAGCCGAATGCACTAATCCACAAGACAGAAAAAGCTGTGGGCCTGAAGATGTTCACAGCAGCGTTTTTTATACGGGAGACAGATGGACGGCAACTTGCATATGAAATCGTAAGAGGATGGTTATGCAACGTGTAGTATATACAAGAAATGGATAAAAATGGAGTCAACAAAATTATAACTAACACTACCTGGCAATAGAGAAAAACACATCTCACAATCTTAAATCTTCAAAGAATACAAAATCACACACACAGCAGATAAAACATGTACACACAAGAGAGAGGGCTAGAAGGAATGTACAAAATACTATTAGTTGAGGTGTTAGGTGAGTAGCCTTAAGCATGGTTTCCCCTGCTTTTCTAATTAATAAAATGAATAGCACCCTTAACTTCTTAAAATATAAAACAGCATCATAACTTAGAAAAGGTTTCTTACCCATTTTTAATTAAAAAAAATAAATAACCTGTAAGGTATGTGGCCAAGTGAGTCAAGAAAGATAAAAGTTGAGCTTTTTCAAATCTGGAAAAAGACGTCTCTTCACCAGAGCACCGACATTGCTCTTCTCGCCACTCTTATTTTGTTTACGTTCCTCTAGGTAAAATGTTAATTTTTTATTATCTGTTTTGTTGAAGGCTACCTTCCACGTGACCTCTGGGTCTTGAGGTAACCATTCTCTGATTGAGCCTCTTTACTGTTGCTGCGCCAATCACGCCCTTTCCCTCAGCACTCAGAAAGTCATCGCTTGTTAGGACTGGAAGGGATGTCAGAGCTCACCTCTCCCGTGTTTCTCCAAGTGGGGTCAGTTGAGGGTGGGGATGTACGGGCTGCGCTTTTACTTCTTCACTTCACTGTGGTTGATAATTGCATCATAGCTCTAAGCAGAGGCATTTATATGTAGTTTTATAATCATATATATTTAGGTATCATTACAGTAGAAGTATTTTCAGTCAACACTAGGGAGCACGGGAATCCTTTCTTTACAAGGGACCGGGCCCTTATTAAGCCTCCACCTGCCTTCAGGTGCTGAGGACCCTGAGTCCCGGGAGGAGAGTGGCCAGTTCTGCTCCCTGGGGGCGGGGGAGACTGCGGCATCAGCGAGCTTAGCTCTCACTTAGGATGTAGAAGTTCCAGCTGGCACTCATCCGTCAGAGTCTCCATCACAGGTCTGAGAGCTCATTGATGCTGTGTGCTCCCGAGGCTGGTGTTTCAGCGATGATCAGATTCGTGCATCCAGCCAGGACCTCGCCTCTGGTTCCAGATTTACATCCCGAGCTGCACACTGGACATATCGTCTTGGACATGACTCAGCCAGAACAGATGCCCCAAGTCCTCCCTGTGACGAGGACTCTCCCCTGATCAAACTTTAGTCGGGTTCTCCTGAGCCTTCTTCTTGGCCTGCTGACCTTAGCTGGCAGAGCCCAGGCTGTCAGGATGCTGGCCAAACCATTTCAGCAAGAGTCCCCCAACCCTTGACACCTAACCAAGTTCCTCTTGGTAACTTTCCACTCACTGACCCCCTCACTCTGCCCTCACCCACTGGCTATAAATCCTCGGCTGCCCCTGTTAAATTCACTCTCTCTCTCCTATGACCATAGTCTTGAATAAAGTCTTCCTTGCCTGTTTCACTCTGTCCGATTTTTCTTGGACACCCCCCAGAGTCCACAGACCTGTGCTGTTTCTCCACCAGCCCCTAGCTGCCTGAGCCATGAAACCCAGGGGCCGTCATCCTTGGTGCCACCCTCCCCTTCTTCTTTGCATCCAATCAATCCGTGCCCAATCTGTCCACTTCTCCCTCCCTCCCTCCCTCCCTCCCTCTCTACCCTGGTCCCAGGCACCACGGTCTCCAGCCAACGTGACTGCAGGCTCCTCCAGCTGGTCTCCCCACTTCCACATGGGCCCCCCTCCAATCCATTCCACGCAAGGCGGCACTCACCCACTTAAACCTTTCCAGGGCCGTCCCTTTCTCTGAGGTTGAAGTCCGACCCTTCACCTGGCTACAAGGCCACATGGAAGACTGGTGCACGTCCTTCTCCTCGGCTGCATCTCACTGTCACCTGCCACCCCGTCCCCTCCACTATGAGCCTTGCTGGTCATCTGTTGGTCCTCAATCACCTCATCTCTGCCTTTGCCCAGGCTCACAGCGTCTTCCACTCAACAGCAGCTTCTCACCTTTGGGTCTCGGTTTAAATATCAACCCTGCAGAGACCTTCCTGGCCCATAAACCTAAAGGGGGACCCTGTCGCTCTGTTTCATGCCTGTGCTTAGTTTAGCAAATTGTGGTTAGGAGTTTATCTCGTGTGCCCGCACGGTCGTGGGTGTGTGACAATGACACGGCTGCCTTCGTGGGGCTGACATTCTAGCGGGACGGAAGCAGGATGACAAATCGGCAAATAAATATGTGTGGTTTGTGATGGGAGCTATGAGGGAACTAAGCACAGGCTTAGGTTTGATTAGATACCCTGGACTATTTACAGGTAAAATGAAGTAGTCGAGAGAAGAGAGAGGTGGGGTGGATAAGTAAATGGGATAAAACGTAAACAAGTGGCCAATCGGAGTAAAAGGTATATGGGAGTTCCTTGTACTATTTTTGCAACTTTCCTGAAAGTTTAAAATTGTACTAATTTTTTTTTTCTTAAAAAAACCCGACTCTGATCCCATCCATCGGTTTTGCTCATCTCCCTCTCGCCTTGTCTGTAGCTGAGATTGGAGGTGCCACGTCTTCCCCACCAGGTGGGTGAACGGCCGGGTTGGGACAAACGCAGGCAGGGGTTTTGTCTCCCAGCACGGAGGGCAGAGCGGGTCCCACAGCTCTCGCCCCACCTGGGCACCATCTCACTGTCATTTGGTTTCTAAGTGATAGGGTCCGTGTGTTAAACTGCAAAGTGAATCACAGAAAACTAAAGCCAGGGAGAGTGTCCACTGGATAAAGGACCAGCGGCTGTTGTCACCTTGTCCAAAGGGAGAAAGCCCTGGATGGGACGGAGAGGGAGCAATTGTCTCTGCTGTGTGAATTGGGCGGGGGGGGGGGGGGGGGGGTTCAGAAGGGCTGATAAGGGAGGGGAAGGTGGCCTCGCTCCAGGAGCCCTTTAAAGAGCAGTGTTTCCTTTGTGACCTGTTTCCTTCTTGATGCGTCACAGGAGGAAGGACCCATACCAGCATTTCACGCCCTGGCCAGGTCCTTTCCATGTGTCCCCTGCTGTAGACAGCTGGCATTCTGATCTGCCTCAGCCTTCCTGGCAGCGCCCCGGGGATGTGACCCAGCCTCCCCCATCAGACGCATCTGCCCAGAGTCCCAGGGACTTGAGGCCGGAGTGGCTACAGGAGATGAGAGCCCGGGTGGGCAGGGCCAGTGGCTGGCATGTCTGTGTCTGTGTACCCACGGAGAGGCTGCAGGCGTGGCTCCCGGAGGTCCCGCCACCCTGCAACTTAGCCAGCGTACATATATATTTGCATCTCACTGTCTGTACACTACTTTTATTGTGATAAAATACACATAACACAGCATTTACCATCTTCACCATTGTCAAGTGCACAATTCAGTGGCATTAAGCTCTTCCTTGAGGTTGTGTAACCGTCACCGTCCTTGAACGCTAGAATTTTTCATCCCCCCAAATGGAAACCTGTACCCGCTAAGCAATCACTTTCCACCCCTCCACGCCCAGCGCCTGGCAACCACTGATCTGCATCCTGTCTCTATGGATCCGCCTGCTCTGCACATTTCACCCAGCTGGAATCATACTCTCTGTGGCCTTTTGTGTCCGGCTTCTTCCCCTCAGCATAGTGCTGTCAAGGTTCACCCCTGCTGCAGCGTGTTGGCAGAATTTCACTCCTTTTTAGGGCTGAATAGAATTCCATTGTACGTATAGACCACACTTTGTGTAACCATTCACTCGTTGATGGACATTTGGTTGTTCCCAACTTTCCTCTACTGTGAATAGAGCTGTTGTGAGGATTCGTGTACAAGTTTTTGTTTCAATTCTTTGTTTCAATTCTTTTGGGTCCAGACCCAGGAGTGGAATTGCTGGGTCATGCGGTAGTTCTCTGTTGACTCTTTGAGGAACAGCCAGACCGTTTCCCTCAGTATCCTTTTAGTACATTCTTTTGTACTTAAGAAAATGGGCAGCTAAGAACCCTGACTACTATCTCATTCCCATCTTACTGATGGGAAAACTGAGGCTCGGGGAGAGAGAGTGGTTTGCCCGAGGCTCCTGGTGGGCAGGGGCTTGATCCAGGCCACAAACCCTTCAACGGTTTAGTGGCCAGACTTTGGGACGGTGAGATTCCCTTTGTGCCTTATTTCCTGCTGAAACGATGCAGTGATTCCCAATAGGGGTCCCAGGCTCCATGCATCAGTGACAAGGGTCTGGAAGCCGTTGTGAACATCTCACACAGCGAAGTGAAAACCTCCACGTTCCCCCAGCGAGGCTGCTCAGGCTATCTAAAATGTCAAGTTTCTTTGCTTTGGGCAGGAATTAAATCAACCCGGGTGATAATAAGGTTATGTCCTGCTGATCAGAGACCCTGGCTGGCAGTTATGTATATCTTTGATCAATTTTAAAAATGAGAAAATGAATAAATTATTGCTTGGGAAATGCAGTTGTTTGGTAGATGAGAATCTCTTAAAACATGGGGTCCTTGGGGAGAAAAATCACAAATGTGTTTCTCGGTGGTTAAACAATTCATGAAAGCATCGGCCTGCTCGGGAAATGGCCTTGGCTGGGCACCCAGCGCTCTGGGTCTGATCTGGGATGTGCTGTTGACACTTTAGACTGCACGCAAGTGACCACGGCTGTGAGGGCCTCAGTCCCGTCCTCCCTCCCAAGAAGGGGTGACTCTCTGTGCTGGCCTGTGATTCTGACCCACGACAGGGGTAGGCGAGAGATGCTTTTCTTCTGGAGGCTGTGGTGCAGTCTGGCCTCTGCCAGCATCTCAGCAGCATCAGAGACAAGAGATCCTGCAAATGGGGAAGGCCCAGGACAGCTCCATCCCTCCAGACCCCTCTGCTGCTGTCCCTCCATCCCAGAGATGGACTGGTGGCGCAGTGGTTAAGAATCTGCCTGCCAGTGCAGGGGGCGTGGGTTTGAGTCCTGGTCCAGGAAGATCCCACATGCTGCAGAGCAACTAAGTCTGCGTGCCACAACTACTGAGCCCGTGAGCCACAACTACTGAAGCCCGCGCATCTAGAGCCTCTGCTCTGCAACAAGAGAAGCCACTGCAGTGAGAAGCCTGCGCACCGCAACGAAGAGCAGCCCCCGCTTGCTGCGACTAGAGAAAGCCCGCACACAGCAACGAAGACCCAACACGGCCAAAAATAAATAAAATTTTAAAAATTAAAATTAATAATAATAAAAAAATCCGCCATTCACCGTCATCGTCGGCTGGTCCAGCCAGGCCCGAGGCGCTTCCTCTCTTTCCAGCCTCCCATCTGCATTGCTTCCACAGGGCCCGCCACTGGGCTCCCCGGCAGCTCCCCTGCTCCCCTGGCCGCCGTATGTTCTTCTGCTCTTTGCTTGCACACCTGTGGCCACATCACTCCTCAGCGTCTAAGGTAGCCACGGCTCCTGCCCTTTCTGGCACATCCCCACCAGCCTTCTGGAAGCCTGGGCCCAGCCACGTGCAGCCCCCAGGTGGGGCTGGCTCTTCCCTGCCTCCAAGCCTTTGGCTCTTCCATAATTGCTTTCTTGACATTTGGCTTGAAAGAGGGACAGAGAGCTTTTAGCATTTTGATTTCTGGCGACATGCAGTGTCCCTGCCAACAAACGTGGTAAGTCCCAGGGAGCCAGAACACCGGGATCCTACGTGACTTTGAACCCGTCCGTCCACCTGTCTGGAAAGCATCGTTGCCACCTACAGAACCATCCTTACAGACACACAAAAAATTAACATCTGTAAGGGACTTAAACACGCGAGGACAGGCACCTGCCAGCGAGTGAACATACTGGTGAAGAGCCAGCTCCTGAGGGCAAAAAGCTCTCGCGTCCCTGTCTGATTAATCCTCCAATGCATGTCGCCACCCTCTTTGACAAATGTCCAGGCAGAAGGGTCTTGAGGGGCGGGCCCAGTGGGAAGGAAGCCTGGGGAAGCTCTGGGCTGAGCGGCTCCCTCTGCTTCCCCGGCCCAGCCTCCAAGCACTCTGCTCAGTTTGGACTCCAAGCTTCAGCTTCCCTAGTCCTCTGGCCAGAGACTAGCTGCCCTTCACATGGCCCTTCACTGCACGCCATTTCTAAAGGCCTTGCTTACCAAGGAGGCAGCAAAATACAGGAGGAGACATCTGGAAACGATGCTGGGCCTGTAGCCAAGTGTTCTATCCTGGGCCCTGCAGGGGTCTGGCTGGCAAGTAGCTGGATGACTTTGGGCCAGTCTGGGAGACACTGTTGGTTGCCTATGAAATAGCATCCCCCATCCCCCTTATTTTTTTGGTAGAGCCTCTTTTCCTACAACAGAGGCTGGAAATGACAGACACTTCCTTCCCCAGGTCTTAAAGCTGGAGTGTGGGCCTGTGAACCACTCCTGGCCAATGAGACTTGAAGGGAAGGCTGAGAAATGTTTTCTCTATGAGAAAAAGAAATTTGTGAGGAGAAACTGAGATCCCTTGCCCTCTCCATTCCTGCTCTTGGAGGCTGTGTGGAGATATGTTAGTTGGTGCTCTTGCAGCCACGTTGTAGCCATGAGGGGAAGACATCGCCCACCTGCTGCAGCTGGCAGAGCAGGAGGAAGAGGCTGGGGTCTCAGTGATGACACTGGACCACGGAACCAGCCCTGCCTCCTCCAGACTTGTACAATGAGAGAATTGTCTAGTCAGTCTCCATTGGTTCTTCATCCAACTAATACAAGTCATTTTACTTCTCTGGGCCTCAGCAATTCATCTCTAAAATGGAGCCACCGGACAAACAATCTCTAAGGTTCCTTTGAGTCCAGACCTTCCAGGATACCGCCATGTGCCACCACATTTTTCCAGAAGCTTCCCAGACCTCACAATCCCTTTAGTTGGGAGTGTGGCCTTCTCTGAACCCACAACCAGATCTCCTTTTTCCCTTTCACTGTCTACTTACCAGGCCCCATGCTAGCAGCTTTCCCATACGTGGTGTCATGTAGTCCTTGCAACACTGACTGTCCCATCCTGCAGATGTGCACCGCGAGGCCAAGAGGTGTTCTCGAGGAACCCACATTTGAGCTTACCTCTGCCTGGCTCCAAAACCCAAGTTTTTAACCATTTTGTTAAACCTCCTGTGTTTTCTTGAAAACGTGCTTTAAGTGACCCCATTCAACAGTATTTTTCAGGTCCTGAGGCCCACACACGGCATCAGTCCAAGAGTTAACAGACTCTCTCCCGGCCTGGGTTGAACAGCCAGTGAGCGCTGCCGAGAGCCTGCTGGAGGGGCCGGCACAGAAGAGGCTGGTCACCTGCGTGCAGGCACCCAGACTGGGACGGCGCAGCGTGACCTCAGAGCCGGCCAGCCCCGGGGCTCGCTTCAGGGAGGCCGGCCCTGCTTCCTCTCCCTCGGCCGGGCTCTGCCCGTGGGGACAGAGGAGCTCAGGTAGCCAGCCTCCCCGTGCCGCGAGGAGGCCCTGCCGCCCGCCCGGCCCGGCCGTGCGGTGAGCGACACACAGCGACGTGAGCGCTGGCTGCGGCCCTTGCTGGGGAGCGGCCATTTGTCAGGCGCTGTGCCCTCATCCAAGGGGTGAGACTGTGAACAGACCCAACGTGCTTCCCTCTGGCGGGGCCGCGGCTTCATTCTCATCACCTGGGTCTGAATTAATCCAGGCCAGAGGGGCAGGGGGGAGGGGAGGAGAGGAGGGAGGGGCTGCTTGCCTGAGGCCAAGGCCTCGCAGGGCAGGGCGAACGAGAAAGGGCTGCAGGTGTTATCTGGACGACCTCCAACTCCCCTGTGACCATCCGGACCACCCTCACCTGGGCAGACCGGAGAAGTGCCTGGCTGGGGGCACAGTGAAAGCCCCTTGCAGCTCCGCCTGGGACGCCCTGCCCGCAGGTCCTGGGGCACAGCCTGCGCTGGGGCCCTACAGTCAGAGCCGGTCAGCCCCTGCACTTCCTCCTGCCCCGAGGGGCAGATCCCTGGGAGGCCCAGGAGCCTGTCTCTACCGGGGAGAGCACCTGGGAACCGCTCCCCTCTGGCCACTGGTGTCGAGGGCATCCACACCCGCTGGCCCTCTCTGCGCGGCCGGATCCGGCTTGGCTGGCTTTGCCTCAATTCAGAGCCAGCTGGGAGGCTCCCCTGCGTCTCAGCTGTGGGTTCTGGGCCCTGAGGCCGAGCTACCAGTTCAGACACCGCTGCCCTCCGGGTGTTCTGCCCAAGGGGCTGCCCGGCCGGGTGCACTGAGGCTGAGAGAGGCCGAGCCTCCTGGGAAGGCGAGGCTTGAAGGCCTCCCTCCACCCAAAGACACGGCAGCCCCCATTTACTAGGGGTTCCCTCCACGGGCACGTGCGGGGCCGTCTTTTCAGAGTCCTAAGGACAAGGGGTTACTCCCTCTGTCTTGGGATCCCTATTTGCTTTCTAGGGTGCCCACAGACCGGGTGGCCTAAAACAACAGAAAATATTCTCTCACATTTCCAGAGCCATCGGCAGGCCATGCTCCCTCTGAGACCTGTAGGGGGTCCCTCCTTGCCTCTCTTAGCTTCTGGTGGTCTGTCTTCACATGGCTGTCTTTTTATAAGGACACCAGGCAGCGTGGGAATCTTTTTTTTTCTTTTTTTTGCGGTACGCGGGCCTCTCACCGCTGTGGCCTCTCCCGTTGCGGAGCACAGGCTCCGGACGCGCAGGCTCAGCGGCCATGGCTCACGGGTCCAGCCGCTCCGCGGCACGTGTGAACCTCCCGGACCGGGGCACGAACCCGTGTCCCCTGCATCGGCCGGCGGACTCTCAACCACTGCGCCACCAGGGAAGCCCTCGTGGGAATCTTAATCATTGCGTCTCCATGGACCCCGTCTCTAAATGGGGTCTCGCCCTGGAGGTGCTGGGGTAGGACTTCAAGGTCCCTTTTGAAGGATGGACACCCTTTCAATCGTAACAGGTCCCCAAGGATCTAAGGGGGGCGTTTGCTGCCTTGCAGCCTAGCTAAGCCTCAATCCTCCTGGCTAAGGAGCGCACAGCTCCAGCTCAGAGCATCTCTGGACGTCACACACACACACACACACACACACACACACACACACACGGATCATCTGGGACCTGGATAAATGCAGGCTCTCATTCAGCAGGTCCAGGAAGGGGCCCGGGACTCTGTATTTCTCGTGCTCCTGGTGGGGAAACCACACGTTACAGAGCAGGGGGCAGGTCCACTGAGCCTTCCTGAGGAGGTCAGGTACCAGCGGCCCCTCCCCCGTGGACAGGCGGACGGAGGAACACCCCAGCTTAACAGCATCCGCAGGTACGCCAGGCCTCACTCTGGCCCAGCTCTCAGGGGCCAAACCCCCGGGAAGGAGAGGACGGCAGGCTGAGCTGCCTTCACCTCTGCCTGGGTTTCCTTGTTCACCCAACTCAGTAACATCCTGTACTTCACTTCTCTTGGGAAACACCTCAGGAAGGGGTTGCCGGTCATACAGTGAATGCATGTTCAACATTTTTTATAACAGCTTTATTGAGATATAATTCTCATCCCATAAAATTCACCCTTTCAAAGCACACAATTCAGTGAATTTTCATGTATTCAGACAGTCAAACAATCATCCCCACCTTCTAACTCCAGAACGTTTTCCCAACGTGGGTTTTTAAGAAAAATACGGATTCACTTGTAATGGTCAGTATATCGTGCTAAAAACTGAGCGTTGCCCACTTCAATCTGTTCAACCCTCATCACAACCCCCGGGTGACTGGAATCCCCAACTCACATTATTGTTCCTGCAGCTGCACCCTGTCCCCTCCCCCGTGCGGCCACTCTCCTTGGAGAGAGCTGCCTGCCCCAGGTGTGCGGTCGACTCAAGAATGATCTTGCCCGCAGAGTCCCCGAGCCCCTTCTACACTCATCTCTATGCCTGCTCCCTCGGCGCCGAGCTGCTGTCTCCACTTTGGAGCCGTGGTGCGCATTTGGTTGTGAGACGCAGCACGTGTAATTTGTCTCTTTTCCTTTGTGGTATAGTTTACGCACAGCGAAAGGCACAGATCTTAAAGCATACAGTTTGATGAGTTTTGACAAATGCACCCGTCCACGTAACCTGCATGTCTATCAAGATAGAGAACATTCCCATGGGCCCGTTTCCATCAATCTCTTCCCAGGCCCAGGTGACCTCTGATCTGCTTTTTGCCCCTACGGATGAGTTCCACTGCTCTGCAACTTCCTGGATGCATTGCCCTGATGACTAATAATGTTGAGCATCTTTCCAACTTATTGGCCATTTATAAATCTTTTTTTGTGACGTGCTTGTTCATTTTTTAAAAAACTTTTTTTTTAAATTACTGAATTATAGGAATTTTTCCCATTTTTCAAAAGAGTTTTTAAAAAATTATTATTGAATTGTAGGAATTCTTTGTATATTCTGGATATAAATCCTTTGTTGAATATACGTGTCACGATATTTTCTCCCAATCTGTGGTTTGTCTATTCTTTTTTTTTTTTTCTTTTCTGGCCACACCGCGTGGCCTGCAGGATCTTAGTTCCCGACCAGGGATTGAACCTGTGCCCCCTGCAGTGGAAGGGCAGATTCTTAACCACTGGACCGCCAGGGAAGTCCCCCTATTCATTTTCTTAATGACGTGTTTCAAAGAGCAGATGTTTTAAATCTTGAAAAAGTCCAGTTGATCATTGTTTTTCTTTACTAGCTCTTTCTGTGTCCTCTCTAGGAAGTCACTGCCTCTACCCAAGGTCACAAAGATAGTCCTTTACATTTTCTTCTCTAAGCCTGATAGTAAGGTTTGGGCTTTTATATTTAGGCTCCATCTTGAATTAATTTTTGTGTGACGTGTGGCATCGGGGTTGATTTACACAGGGACCCAGTTGCTCCAGCACACCTGTTGAAAAGACTTTCCTTTTTCCATTGACTTGCTTCGGCATCCTAGTTGTTTCTTATTAGTAATAAAATATAGATGACTTCAAACGAGTCACTCAATAGATTCGAAGCCGTTAAAAATAGATTTCAAAGTTTCCTCTGTAATAATGCCAGTCTCACACACCTGCGTCCTGAGAGCCCTTCTTGTTTGGGAGAGAAGGGCGACTACACAGCCAGCAGGCCATGGTCGGCACACAGCCCTGGGCACCCGTCCTGCCCGAGGGCTCCGACAGCCCAGCGTGTAGCCGGGACACAGCTGGGACGTGCTGCTTTAGTGTTGAGCCCACTGGTTAAACTGATTTCCTCCTTGGATCGATCCTTGTAGTTTAACCAGCCTCACGTGCCCTCCTTGAAGTCTCCTGTTTAACTCAGTGTGGCCTGGTCTCCCCGCGTCCTTTGGAAGTGCGTGCAGGCCAAGCCCTCTTTGAGTCTTGTGTCTGAATAGACAAACACATGTGCACGTGCGGGCCTGCACTTGGGGAGCAAAGGCTGTGGAGGGCGCCCCCCATCTCACACCTGAGACTGCAAAGGGCGAGGCACGGCCACTGTGTTCTCAGCCGTGTCGTTTCTTGGCAGACACAGGGCACGGCAGGAAGACCGCGGGCTTTGCTCTTACAGAGAGCGGGCCTTAAATCCTAGGTCAATTTCCCGCTCATGGGAGGACCCTGGGCCTGGTCCTTGGCCTCATGTTCTTAGCTCCTAGGTGGACACGCTGTGGTTAAGTTTCAGAGTCTGTGTGAGGCTAAAATGAGATGCTTAAGAGTTTTACACACAACCTTCTTCCTCCTTGCTGAGCCGTCCACACTCGGTCCCTGGACGGAGGAGAGGGTCGTCACCTCCATCTCAGAGCGGAGAACATTTAGCCTCAGGGATGCTAAGTGACTCACCATGGCAGAGCCAGGTTTAGGCCTGATCGAAGCTCAGCCTCAGGCTCGGTCCAATGCTCCATGAGGCACCTGATCCACCCGCCCCAGACCAGCCCCAGACTTGGGAATGGGCCAGACAAGGGGCCCGAGCTGGGCAGTCTCCTGCCTGTACAAGTGTCTGTAGCCCCTGCCTTTGAACAGGGCACCGGCTTTGGGCGTGTGTGTTGCTGTTGTTGGCTTTTGTAGACGCCATCTAGGAGACCAGAGCCACTAGGATCTCGAGTAACTGGTCGCCAAGGGCAAGAAGAATTTTCCTTCTGCTGCCCCACCTTCCCGGGGGCTGGGACGCAGCCTCCTGGGAGCACGCACTACCCTTGCAGCGTCCTAGATTGTTCAGTTCTGGACTTCCCTGTCGCTCAGCAGCTGACCTTTCCAGCTGACTGTGGCCCTGGATCTGACCTGCCGTCCTGAAGCAGCAGGCGTAACTCTGTTGACCACCTGAAGCGTCAGATGACAGAGGACCTTCCGACGGTTTTGATACAGAACCCACGGCTGGCCCCGAGGGCCCATGTCACATGCCCTAGCACCTGGTGGAGAGGGTCCCGGGGCTGGGCAGTGGTGCTGCCACTGTCCTGGTGGTGACGTGAGCAGCGCAGAAATGGCCCCTCTGTCTTGTGGTGTCCAGAGTGAATCCCTACCCTGCCTATCGTAGGCCGAGCGCCCGGGCAAGTGCAGGGGGCGTAGCTGGGGGCAACGTGAAGAGCACAGGCTTGGACGTCAGAGAGGCCTCCTCCAGCCCTGGCTTTGCGGCACCTCCCCGAGCACGTTGATCTCACTCCTGGAGGGTGGAGGGAAGAACAGGACCACCAGGGTCGTGAGAATGGAAGGAGCGCATGCTGGGCCCGGTCCGCCTTTTCCTGGCTCATCTGTTGCACGTGGAACAGCGGCCCAGACTCAGGTGGCTGAACACACGCAGTGCGCTGTGCCCGGGACACCCAGGGGGGCGGGGCTCGGCCACTGTCAACCCCACCATCGCCGTTACGTGTCCTCCTCTACTGTGACCCGCGGATGCGTAGGGATGGCCCTGCCGGGCGGCCGCCGAGCACCGTCCAAGCGATGACGGTCGTCACGGAGACCAGACAGCTGACGTGGGGACAGAGGACCCCATGTGGCCGCTGAGACGTGGGGTAGGGAGAGCCACTGTGTGGGGGTCTCCTCCGGCCTCACAGGAAAATTTAGGGGAAGGTTGGCTACATCTCATGGAGTGTCGAGAGGAACGTTCAGCAAAGCCCTCTGCGAGTCCCCCTGAATGTCTGCCCTCCCCTCCGAATGTCAGCACTGCCCCCAGGCCCTAGCACAGCGCTCGGCATCTGACAGATATGCGCTCAGGGCGTGGGCCGAGGGGCGGTGCCATGATTTCTGGGTGTTACGCCAGGATTTCCGCGAATGCCTAAGGGGTCTTGGGGATAAAAGGGGTCTCTGGAAATGCAGCCCCAGGCTGGATCAGGAACGGTCTGCTAGCAAATGCTCCTGGAGAAGAGATGCCCAGTCACGCTGTGCATTAGACCCCTCCTCTCCAGGAACAGCGCCTGTGGCCCCAGGACCCTGGACAGCAGCTTGGCCAGGCTGGGATGTGGCTCTCGATTCCCTTGAAAATCCAAGGGACACGTCCGCCTGGGTAAGAGGGTGAAGTGACATTGCAGCCGTTCCTTCCTGTTGGAGCAGCTGCCCACCCTCACACCGCGGGCTGCTAATGGCCGCCCTCATCAAATATTTATCCCAGTGCTCACACGGTCCTCCATCAGCCTCCAGCATCACACCGGGGAGGGAATCTGATTATGAAAACTGGCCAGGAGGGAAGCAGGCAGACCACAAAGCGCTCACGATGGAAAAAGGGGAACATCAAAGCCCCGTATTCCTCCATAAAGGTCGTCTCCGGAAGCAGAGGCCTTCCATTAGGAAACAAACTCTCCGGGGCTTCAAGGACCTGGCCCCGCAGTGTCGGGTGCCACCCAGCCCCGGGGCGCTCTCTCTCCTCTGGGGGTGTGTGTGGGGGGCGGAGGCAGCTTTGTTCACACCCTGGGGCCAGAGCCCCGGCTCCAAGCCCCACTTTGTGAAAAGGAAGTAAAACCCTGCTCGCTCAGAGATGTGACTCCCTCCACCTCTGAGGGATCCCTGGCATTTCATCCGCGCGCTGTCTGCAGCCTGCCCTTTGCAGAACAGAAAAAGGAGGGAGAAAGGAACGGGAGCCGATTGAGAAAAGCTTCTACGGTCTGGAGTGTGTCCCTCTGTGTGGCTCCGCTCATTACACGGGGGCAAGAGCCTGTCAGGTAGGAAATCACGTCTCGTGTTTACACTTTAACAGAACCCAGGGACCAATTAACTGCGCCGAGCGCCAACGGGCAAAGCATTTCTGAAAGGAAGAGAAGGTAACTTTCGTATTATTGCTCCTTCCCCCCACTTTTCCCAAATAAAAGACACATGCTATGTCAACAGCTTCTCAAGAGCAATCCTTTATCTTCTGAAAGTCCTGAAACTGACCCATTTATCACGAGATGACAGATGCCTCCGCCCACAAACAGTATCTTTTTCTCTTTGGTTCAGCAAACCCCGGGGCGGCCGGGGAGGTGGCGATATCAAAACCTGCCCTCGACGCCCAGCAGCCGTACGGCCGCCTCCTGCACGGCCTGGTGGACGCGCCCGACCGCTCTCTGTGACATCGTGCGCTCCATGTGGCGGTAGGTGATGCGGTAGCAGTGGCTGGTCCTGTGTGTCCTGGAGAACGGGAGAGAAAGGCAGGTGAGTGAGGGGCAGGCGTGTCTCCTGCAGAAGCAGTGGTGAGAGCTGAGGGGGACACAGGGCCACCGACGGGGCGCTACAGAGGTGCACCCCTGCTGACGGCCGGCATGTCCCTTACAGAGGAGCTGGTGACAGGAACGCTGACCGCTGGGTCCCCTTGGACTGAGTGCATCCGTTGGGAGGGAAGCTTCTTGCAAATCGATTTCCTGGGCCGGCCCTGATTCAGCAGCTGGGCGGGGGCCCTGGGCTCCGAGGCGGACCCTGACAAGCAGAGCGGTTAGGGACCAAGCACGCCCCCTGCAGGCTGTGGGGAGCATAGGCCAATCGTGCCATCTCTGGGCCGGGCAGACAATCGCTCTAATCCTGGTTCTACCAGGTGGCTGCTGGCCTGCCTGCCATGGAACAGCTGGGTGATTCTGGAACATGGGGCCCCGACAGCACTAAGGCTTCTACTGCATGGCAGCTGCGGAGACACACGGGTACACAACAGCTCATCAGGAAGCCCCCGGGGCCCTGGCCAGCCGGCCTGGCCCTCCCCTCTCCGGGCACTTCTGTTTCTCTCCTTCAAGCCACCAAATTCCTCCTTTCCAGCCCCCTTCCTGGGAGAGCCAGCCCTGCCTGCCTCGCTGCAGGTGGAGAAGCTGGAGCAGACGAGTGGGTCCCGGGGTAGAGTCCCAGGGACATCAACACACGCACCACGTGCCCGCTGCCCAGCGGGAGGCCGCCCTGGGCCTGCAGGAGAGCTAGAGCCTTGAACAGGGGCCTCTGGTGGGGTTGGGCGCTCCGTACGCCCTGGGAGGCCCGCCGTTCCCCACAGGTGCCACAGGGCCCTGGGCCCGTGCTTCTTGGGGACTCGGGACACTTCGTGGACTTGCTCTCGGTGGGGCTCCCTGCTCCCTCTCCGCCCATCTTGCCGCCAGGCCCCTCGCTGAGCAGGGTGTCCCAGCCTCCCTGATCTGCTCTCTTTCCTCCTCCGCCCGGGGCTGGTCACCTTCCCCTGCTCGCCGCCTCCAGGAAGGGGGAGGACTGTGCCTCGCAGGCCTATTTGCATTTCAGTCCCCTTGTGGGTCCAGGTAAGGGAAGAAGGTACCTCTGAGTGGCGGGGGGAGGAAGCCGGTCCTTAGGGGGCTCCTCGGGACCCCTGGTTCCACACCGCTGGCCCCGTCGCCCCACCCGACACCCCACTGCCTGCCCGAGACAAGGGAGAAAGCAAACCTCCGCCCCGCACTCCTTGCTTTTCCAGCTCCGGCCAGTGGCTCCACTCAGTGGCCGCGCCTGGATGGGCCCTGGGTGCTGCCCTGAGGTCCCCCGATGAAGCGGGGCAGCGCTTCCACCTCTTCCCGCCCCAAGGCCATGCGATGGGGAAATGTCTTTTCAACAAGCGGTGCCGGGACGCCTCTGTGTCCTCACGCAAGAGAGAACGAAGTTGGCCCTTTCCTCACATCAGACAAAAATTAACTCAAAATAGGTCACACACTTAAACGTAAGACCTAAAACTATAACAGTCTTAGAAGAAAACACGAGAGTCCATCTTCATGACCCTGGGCCAGGCAAAGCTTCCTTAGGTATGACGCCAAAAGCACAGGTGACAAAAGAAAAAATGGACGCATTGGGCTTCATCAAAATTATAAACTTTTGTGCTTCAAAGGACACCATTAAGAAAATGAAAAGATAACTTCCAGAATGGGAGAAAATATTTGCCAGTCGTATACTGACAGGGGACTCGTATCTAGAATATATAAAGAACTCCTACAACTCAACAATAAAAAGACATAATCTGATTAAAAATGCACAAAGGATCTGAATAGAATTCTTCCAAGAAGACATGCACACGGCTGGAAGCGCATGAAAAGGTGCTCAACGTCATTAGCCAGCAGGGAAAATGCAAATCAAAACCGCAGTGAGATGCCACTTCGCACTATCTAAGACGGCTATAATCAAAAAGACAGAAAATAGCGAGTGTTGGAGAAGATATGGAGAAATCAGAACCCTCACGCGTGGCTGGCGGGGATGTAAAATGGTGCAGCCGCTGGGGAAAGAGCCGGAGGAGCCTCTGAAAGTTAAACACGGCAGTTCTTCAGACCCTGACACACAGTCACCCTGTGATCCAGCAGTCCCTCCAGCAGGTGTACATACGCTCAAGAGAAATGAGAGCGTCTGTCCACACACAAACTTGTGCATGAATGCACAGAGCAGCATTCTTCTCGACAGCCCAACAGTGGAAATAATCCAAACGTCCTTCAAATGATGACTGGATAAACAATCTACCTCTACACGGACTATTATTCAGCCATAAGAAGAAATGAAGTTCTAATGCTACAACCCAGATGGACCTTGAAAACATTACACTCAGTGAAAGACGCCAGACGCAGAAGACCACGTATTATATGATTCCATTATATGAAACGTCCAGAGTAGGCAATTCCATACAGACAGGAAGCAGATCATAACTGCCCTGGGCTGAGGGGTTGGTGGAAAGTGGAGTGACTATTAATGAGGATGGGGTTTCTATTGAAGGTAGTGAACATGTCTGGAATGGAATAGTGGTGAATGTTAGAAAAACCACTGAGTTGAATATTTTAAATGGATGTGTGACACGTGAATTACATCTCAGTAAAGCTGTTCTATTAAAAAAAGAAAAGACACTTGCCCTGCCGGGCGCTGGGCAGGCTTGCGCCTCTGCATCTCCCCAGCGAGTCCCCTAGACGCTGGTCTCCATCGCATGCGCTGTGCGCCCCTGCGGGACGGCACCCGGCCGTGTTACTCCACTTTGCTCCTCTGGTGCCCAGGGCGATGTCTGGCATAGGGCAGGTGCTGCATAAAAGCTGCTGAACGAATGCTTATGCAACCACCGAACCCCAGGGTGGGAGGCTGCGTTCAGGCCTAGAGGAGGCTGGTCGCACTGCCCTGCCGGTGTTCCACGGCCCCGTCCCGCGTTCAGCCACGGCCTTCTCCTTCCCTCTCCCACCCCTGACTCCAACAGTGAGGGAGGCGGACGCCGTCAGCTAGGAGGCAGCGAGGGTAGCCGTAAACACCGGGGCGCCCCGAGCCCTCCATTGACGTGAGCCTCATCCGCCTCCGCGGGCCAGTGCGGCGGCCACAGGGCAGGCCTCGGAGCCAGCGCCTGGTCCACGCCCAGCGGTGCCATGTCCTCCCCCGGTGACCCCGGCTGGTTCCCGCACCGGGCCTCAGGATAGAAGGTGGATAACAGTCATGTCGACCGTGGAGAACGGCTCAAAGCAGAACCACCAGACAGAGCATACAAGTGTGTGGCACAGAACCGAAGGAGCTCGGTAAGCGGGGCCTCTTTCTGTGCTTTTTAAATGAGGTGAGCAGGGAACCCCGTGGGCACAGCAGTGAGCTGGCAGCACGGGCCGCTGTGGTTCCTGGTTCCTGGTGGCAAAGCCTTTTGTAGAACCCAGGCCCCCAGAGACACCAGGCCACGGCACCCGACGCAGAGGCTGTGTGTGCCGCAAGACGCTTCCCCAGCAGGCCTCGCGCTGGGGCTGGAGGGCCGAGGCCTGCCCTGCCGGGGCCCTTTAGGGACAGTGTGCCCTGCAGGGGTGGAGCCCAGCTGTGCCCCGCTGCACTGGCCTCTCGGGGCAGCCGGGAGACCCACCTTCCCGCCCCCGTGCACAGCAAGGGCCCTTCTCCCATCCCGACATCACCAGGCAGCATCCCGGGTTTCCAAGGGATGGAGGGTTCTAGGGGAGGAGAAATTAGTTGAGCAAGAAAGAGGGCCGAGGGACTGTGGGCTGTTTGATGACGATGCAAACATTTACTAGAACAAGTGCGGCGACAGATCTGGTGACCCAGCAAGGGTGGGAGGATGGTTTCCTGCAGGGGAGGCCGCTGTCCCACCGGCCTGGGCAGGGGCCCGTCCTCCCCGCCCCCCTCCCCGACTCACAGGGGCCTAGAACTGGCTCCTCATTTCCAGGCTACGACACACGTCCTGACTCTGAGTTTCTCCTCCGTTGAAAGAGTAACAGCACTGACCCCATCGACTTTTCCCAACTGCCTCGGAGACAAGGTGACAGGGCTCGGAAGCCATCAAGCGCCACACGAGCGTGAGATGAAAGCATCCTCACAACACTGTTATTATATTCTTTCGGTGGTTCACTCAGGTCTCTGTCTCTCAGCTGAAGAGCTGGTAATACGGCCTCTACGAGTCGAGATTTCCAACCAAAGACGAGTGGGAAAAAAATTTATCTCCTTGCTTCTAAGTGCTTCCAAGAAGGCCCCTATAAGGATTCTTGGGATTCCAACAGCTTTTACAAAACACTGTGATGAGTTGGGAGCAAATGAATCATAAACATATGGATTAATTTTAAAAATTGAGAGAAACAGTATTTGGCAGAATATTTGGCCATAATTCAGTAGACTCAACTGAAAATCAACCAGGTTTGCCTTTTCCTAACATCACTGGAGAGAGAGAGAGAGACAGAGAGAGAGAGAGAGAGAGAGAGAGAGAGGGAGAGAGAGAGGGAGAGGGAGAGAGAGAGGGAGAGAGAGAGGAGTGCCTTTTGTCTGCTTGCTAGAAACTTCTTTTTGGAGCTTTCAGATTACTTGGTCCTTCTTTCGCTGGCGGGGAAACCGAAAGCCACGGACCTGGCCCCGGGTCTGAGCGGAGGACCGAGTCTCTCGCCCCTGAGGAGTGGTCCATCTGTGAAGACCACGGAGCTGGAGGGTCTCACAGCTCAGCGTGGCACAGGTGAGAAGGTGGATTCCCCAGAGGGAGGGATGCCCGGAGGGCCAGCCCCAACTGTCTGGATTAGGGCCTTTCTGATTCTTTTACATCCTCCCAACGCGGCCTCTTTTAGCCCAAAAGCCTCTCAATCTTTCATCCGTCATGGCCCCCCGCTGGCTCAGAAACGGCAACAGCAGCAGACGTTTATTTACGTAGCGCCTCTTACATACCAGGCACTGGTATGTGAGCCCTTTACATCCACGATCCCATGTAAGCATCACACCCACGCTGGGTAGACAGCATCACTGTCCCGACACACAAATGAGGAAACAGACAGAGAGAGAGAGAGAGAGAGAGCAGAAGTCACCGGGCCGCGTCCACACCGCGAGTAAGTGGTGGGGCTGGATCAGAAACCAGCAGCCCAGTGGGAACGTACAATACGTGGCCACTGTGGAGAACAGTCCGGCGGCTCCCACGAAGGTAAACACAATGACCATGTGACCCAGCACTCCCGCTCCCAGGTGCACCCCCACCCCAAAGAACACAGAGCGAACAAACTAGTGGTGACCA
This sequence comes from Monodon monoceros, assembly GCF_005190385.1. Lineage (NCBI taxonomy): Eukaryota > Metazoa > Chordata > Mammalia > Artiodactyla > Monodontidae > Monodon > Monodon monoceros. The sequence goes on along the minus strand of NW_021703780.1, from coordinate 4,853,843 downwards.
GAGGGGAGGGGCAGAATAGGCGAGGGGGATTAAGAGGTGCATGCTACCAGGCGTAAAATACACAAGCGCTAAGGGTGTAACGCACAGCACAGGGGGTACAGTCAGTATTTTTGTAATAACTTTGTATGGAGTATGACCTACAAAAAATATTGAATTACTATGCTGTACACCTGAAACTAATATCACATTGTAAGTCGATGATAAGTCAGTGAAAAGGAAGTACTGCTAAGCTCATTGCCGCTCTGCAGGTAACAGCGTACCAGTGACGGACTCTGTGCAGGGACCGGGGCCACCGGGCTTCCCTGGACAGAAGGGACACTGGGGCAGGGGGCCGGCGAGGGCTGGACCGCCTCCATCGTCCCACCATCAAGTTGACGCCGGCAACCACACAGGCTCCGACCGCGAGGTCAAGTCCTTCCCCGGAGGCCGCCAACACCTGCTCCCGAGACAGGGGAAGTGTCTGCTTTTCCGTCGGTGACGAGAGCAGGCCCTTCACATTCTCGGTGGCGCGCTGGGCACCTCCCAGAATGGGTCGCTACGCCCACAGTCCCTGCTGACGCGACCTACCTACAGGGGCTGCTGCACAGCGGGGACGGTGCTGTGCTGGGGCAGGTGCCATTTTCGGGGGACCAGGCAGTGGGAGCACCGACTCGCTCCTGCTCGTGTGATGCCGAAGCTCAGTGTGACGGCCACCCGGCCGCGCCCTTCGCCCGGTCGGGAGGCTCCGGTGAGGGGAACAGTGTGATGGGAAGGGGATCAGGAGGGGGCTGGTTGCCAGGGAAATGGGGTGTGAGGGGTGGAGAAGAACCCAGACTTGCAGCAGGGGTCCGACTTCCACTCCGTCCTCTGCTGTCTGTGCGACCGAGCCCTTGGCGCCCCCCTTGTGACGTGAGGCTGACACGTGCCTCCCGGGGCTGGTGCTGACACGCCAGCAGATACTGACGAGACCCCGGCGGCCCGGGGTGGGCGCTCAGGGCCCGCTGCTTTGTCCCCCACCTCCTTTACCTGCAGGGCTGATGGGGAGAGGAAGGAGGCCGGGGGGAGGGCAGGGGGGCACGCTGGGGAGCCTGGCTGGGAAAGTGGGGGGAGGCTGGGAGTCAGGGAGAGAGGTGAATTACCGCTCAGCATCGGGCACGATCTAAACAAGTGCTCTAGAAACTAAGAAAATCACTTCCCCCCTTTACCTTCCCCGTATTAAAAAAAGGAAGCCAAAGGGAAGAGGAAAAAGTGAAATCGTGATCATAAGACCTCAGGTCCGATGACGGTGCGCCCGTCTCCTCGTGAACTGCCCTGGGGTTTTCGAGGACAGAGGCTGCGTCGGTTTAATGCAGGAAAGGCAACAGGCCCCAGCCACGGCCGTGTGACGGCCACCTGACCTCACCAGGGAGAGAGGGCTGGACCGAGCGACCGCCCGGCCCCCCCAGCTCTGCATCCCAGGAGTCAGTGCAGAGGACAGAGGGGATTCTGGAGGGGCCGAGCGGCTGCAGGGCCCGCGTGGACGAAAGGGAAGGGGTGCCCGTTGGAGGGATTTCGGGGCGGGCGGCGCAGGGACGCCGCAGGCGCCATGGGGGTCGCTGGGTGACAGCCAGGCCGGCTCTCCAGGGAAGAGGCCCCGCAGGAGGTGGGTCTCGGGTTGGCACAGACCCTCTGGACTGAACTGGCCTCCCATGCACTGCCTTCTCCCGCCCTTGCCCCATCACGCACGCTCTGCCCCCGAGCCGTCTGCTTCCCACGCTCAGACGCTCGGCCTTAGGCCTGGCGCCCCCGAGGGCCGCTCGGAGCCGAGCCTCCGAGTCCGTGGTGTGGACGTCACCGCCTCTCACTGCCTCTGTGGCTGCAGTCTCTTCCCACAGGGATTTCTGTTCCTTGGCGTCAGTCACCAGAAACCAAACCAGATGGTTCCCCCCACGGTTAGCGCCGTGGGAGAGACAGCTCCAAGCCAGGCCCCGAAAGAGGGAAAGCGGGGCCGGGCGAGAGGAACCCGCTTCCGGAGCTGCCCCCCGCTCCCGGGCCGCCCGCATGCTGGCAGCTGAAGAGGTCCCAGGAGACACGCGCTTTGCAGTCAAGACGCGCCTTTTCACGTCAAACACTTGGCAGGTCCTCAGGGGCGCCTCACGTCCCCCAACAGCCCTTTCACTCCCATCAACCCCCGCAAAGTTCCCGGTTCTTCCGAGGCAGGGTCTCAGGCCAGGCAGCCAGGAGGAAGGAGGTCGTGCCCCTGCCTCCCGGGGGGCGGGCCTGTGTTCTTGGTCCCCACGTGCATGTCCATATGAAAAGAACTGCGCTGGGGACGTTTTTCTAATAGACGCGCCCGTGGGGAGGCTCGGGGTGCAGCCCAGCCAGCCCTACTGCTTCCCAGCTCTCGGACCTTGGGCCAGCTCTTAATCGCTGGTCCAGGTTCTTGTTGTAAGATCCAGATCGTGTACTCACAGGGTTTTTGATGGACTGAATGAAAATAGTATATGTAAAGTGTTTAGCACAGTTCAAGCTACAGTTAACAATTGGTCTTATTATTTATGTGGCTCAAGATTCTAGACCCTCAGTGGGGGCCACACAGAAAGGCACGAATGACCTTGGACAAGTTGTCTGAGCTTCACCTTCCTCATCTGTACAGATGGATCCTCATAGGATACATGCGACAGCCTGAAGGAACCCTGAAGACATTACAGTCAGTGAAATAAGGAGGCACAGAAGGCCAAACAGTAAACAACTCCTTTTCCATGAGGTCCCTGGAGTCGTCAAATTCATAGACAGAAAGGAGAGTGCTGGTCGCCAGGGTCTGAGGGACAGGGACAGAGAGCATTTAAGGGGGACAGAGTTTCAGCTGAGGAAGATGAGAAAGTTCTGGAGGTGGATGGAGGTGACGGCTGCATAACGCCACTGAACTGTATACTTAAGAATGGTGAGAAGAGTAAATTTTATGTTATGTATATTTTATCACAATAAACTTTTCATTTTGGAGGAGGAGAGTTCGCCTGAACAACCTAGTTGACTATTACCAGAAGAGGAAGTTGGGAACTCGAATTTGTACTAAAGATAAACAACCAGAAAGCAACAATGGAAAACCCCAGCAGACCACTGTTTGGCCAGTGGCAGGACCATCGCAAGAGAACAACGTGTTTGGTTTCCACCTGCCCAGACGGCTCCTCTTCTTGATTTCATGAACTTAGCAGCCAGGCTGCCCTGCGTTTTACACAACTGGTTTCTAGGACCGCTGCTTATCGTGCTCTAACCGCATTTACCGTATTTGAAAAGTGCTTTTCAACTATCCATTGTCTTCCAAGCCATCCTCCTACATTTCTAGCAAGCCTGAAGTAACGTCTCATATTACACAGATTTCCAAAGCTCTGTGCTTTTCCTCCGTGTGGGGAATTTGGAAGAGGTTTTCCTTTTCTCCCTGGCTGCGTCTGCACAGCCCAAGTCAACAGAGCTAACTTTAACTCCGTGCTGGTGCACCGCAGCTTCCCGAACGCACTGGCACCTCAGGGGATGAGCCAGGTCACAAAACACAAGATATTTGGCAGGTGAAGTGCTACATTTTCATCTCAATCAATTGATCCACAATGATTTATTCTGTGCGGAGGCAGACACTGAGGAGGTACAGAACAGGGATAGGCATTGCTTGATCAATACATAAATATTCATGGGGTGGCCGTTCTGGGTACAACAGAGCAGCAGAGTGAGGGGGAAGAGGTATCGCAAAATAAGACAAAGAAGGATGAGGCTAGATTACCATCTGCTTGGGGGCTGAGACATGGATGCATGAAATGACAGCTAGCAGGACAATGCTGTTAGTGCTAAGTGTTAAATAGAGGACATAGATTATAAACGACGTAGGGGTTAGAAAAGACTGGCAGGGAGATGAGATTAGATCTAGATCTTGAGGACGAGTAGGATTTCAGCAGGTGAAGGGCAAAGAGCGTAATCTAGGTGGCGAATGACACGTGGTACTGGTAGGGGCGTTCATTACGTGTTTCCTCTTCTGTTTCAACAAAGGATGCTGAGGGTATGTTCCAGGTATAAGTGGTCCAATGGAGAGCCATCCAGAGGATGCATGATCTGCGGGGAGAGGGCCTTATCATCCTGGCTAAGAAGGCTCAACTGAAAATCCATCATTCAGCAATCAACCCAGACCACCGGGTCCAGGATGAGGTCTGTACGGAGCCCTGTGAGAGGCTGGTAGGACCTTTGCTCTGGGCAGTTTTGCTGTACCTAGAGGTGGGCCCTGAGATCTCACGGCCCCAAACAACAGAGGGTTCCCGAGATATAAGGGTATGTACGATGTCACCCATCTGGTATGAAGAACCACCCAACCAAGGAGTATGCTACAGAGCTCTCCTCAACCCCATTACTCATGAGTAGGATTAGCCAGGAGTGTGCTATGTCGTCTAGCTTTTATTTCTTCAGTGAGTCTTGGAGAAAGTGGGCTAATTACTTTGAGAGACTCAGTATCTAGTTAATTATGAAGGAAGCACACATTAGTAGAGAGAAATTTATATATATTTCCAATGATTTATGGTTACTTTGCAAATGCTTTTGAGAAGGGACTCCCCGGGGCTAATAGCGTCACCTCTCGACAGATACTGAGTGAGAGGTTATGGGAGAGAGCGACTAAACTGGGACTCGGCTGGGAGGACGAGTTTCCTCTAGCCATGATACTCTAGGCTGGAATACAGCAGGGAGAGCTTGATTATACACCCTTCATCCAAGCAGCATGTTTTACGGAATCACAGAATCCAGGATCAGGAACCGCGGAGATTTTCTGGTTCAAGCTTGAGTTCCCTCTGCAGAGCCTGATGCTGGACCACTTCCGGGGCAGCCCACCCGGGACCCACAGAGCAGGCTGAGTGGGAGCTCCCCTCACAGTGAGCTGGCAAGGGCTCCGGCCTGTCCTCGCTGGTCCTGGATTCACCCCAGTCCTTCTCCCCCGGGACGGCCCTGCCAGGACCACTGGTGGTCAGAGCGAGAAGGGATCTCGGGGGCAGCACACGTGATGTTTAATATCACTGCCTGGGAGGCTAGACATCTGTCTGTCCATCTACTCCATTCATTCATTCATTCAACAAATGGAATGAACATGCACTATATGGCATGTATTCTGCTGGGTACTGAGGACCCAATGATGGAATAAAACAAAACAAACAAAACAGACCTGACCTCATGAAGCTCACAGTGTAGCGTAAGAGACAGGTGTTAAAGCAATGAGAATTGCAACTACACTAAGGTGTTTGAAGAAGAGGAACATGGAGCCATGGGGCCACAGAAAAGGGCAACTGACTTAGATGGTGGGTCAGAGAAGGTTCCTGTGCAAGTGCCATGAGCTGACCTCACAGGGGGAGGGACTTACTGGGTGAAAGGAGGTTGGGGGAAGCAGTTCCACCCCCGGCAGGATTCTGGGTAGAGGGAATGGCATGTGTCTGTGAACTGGGTTCAAATCGCAATTCCTCCTCTTCTGAGCCATACGATCTTGGTCAGATCATTGCCTTCACTAGGTGTTGGCTAGAAGACGGTTCTTTCTTTTTTTTTAGGCTTTTTTGATGTGGACCATGTTTTTTTAAATTTTTTAAAACTTATTTTATTTATTTATTTTTTGGCTGCGTTGGGTCTGCGTTGCTGCACGCGGGCTTTCTCTAGTTGCGGCGAGCGGGGGCTACTCTTCGTCGCGGTGCGTGGGCTTCTCATTGCGGTGGCTTCTCTCATTGCGGAGCACGGGCTCTAGGCGCGCGGGCTTCGGTAGTTGTGGCATGTGGGCTTAGCAGTTGTGGCTCGCAGGCTCTAGAGTGCAGGCTCAGTAGTTGTGGTGCGCGGGCTTAGTTGTTCTGCAGCGTGTGGGATCTTCCCGGACCAGGGCTCGAACCTGTGTCCCCTGCATTGGCAGGCAGATTCTTAACCACTGCGCCACCAGGGAAGCCCCTTGATGTGGACCATTTTTAAAGTCTTTATTGAATTTGTTACAATATTGCTCCTGTTTTATGTTTTGGTTTTTTGGCTGAGAGCCACGTGGGACCTTAGCTCCCCGACCAGGGATCGAACCCGCACCCCCTGCATGGGAAGGCAAAGTCTCAACCACTGGACCACCAAGGAAGTCCCTAGAAGACGGTTCTGCTTGTCATGTCATGAAGCCTTTGAGCTCAACCCAGGGTCATCACAAGAGCACCGTCACCAGAGGGCCTCAAGGTTTAGGTCTTTTTTGTTTTAAAACCCAGAACCCCAGGCTCTCTGCCATGTGGCACCTTTCCAATCTGTTCCCTCTAAATCACACAGCATCTATAGCACAGCTCAAAGCAAAGCCGCTTTAGCTGATGTGGGCATGAGGAACCCGCCCACTCGGCCTGGCCTCCTGCCCACGGCAGCCCCTCCCCCAGCAGCTTATCAGCATCCCGAAGGCTCCAAGGAGGGTGATTTAAAAACCAACCCCCCCAAAAAAAAACAAACAAAAAAATAAATATAAAATAAAAACCACCCCATATTCTATGATAGAAGGCAGCAAAGCTCAGACAGGCAATGGTTTGCCTGAATTCAGCTCAAAACTTAACAAATCCAAGTGAAATTAGCTTAAAATAGGACTGGAGCTCATTTGGGGACCACATCCTTCTAAGTAAAGAGAAATCCTTGATCCCATGGAGCATAAACACAGCAAGTTCAGCACAGAGCAGATAGGCTGCGGAGGTCGGGAACCCGGGTTCTTCCCCTAGAGCTTGTCACCGTAGGACGAGTGACTTAACAGAAGCCCTTTAACAGCTCTGAGCCTCAGCTTCTCTACCTTACAGAGGGGATTACAACTTCCTGGCAGCGTTATCAACAGTTAGTAGGTTCTGAAGGCACTTTGTAATTACAAATGAGTCTTTAAATGTATCATGATACAAGAGAGATTTCATTTTTGCAAATGGCCAGATATTTAGCGCTAAAATTGAGGAGGAAAAGTGATCTAATTGCATAATATTCCAGACGTGCTAAAAGAAGCACAGCCATAAAATAAGATGTATGTTTTCCAATGTGGCTTATTGTTGGTCCTATAAAAATTCCTGCAGAAAAAAAAAGGGGAGGGGTCCAAACAGCTTTTGAGACAAAACAGCATCACATGGCCTTCAGCACACAGCATTTGGAGGGGGTAGTGCTATTTGAACTCAGAAGTTGCTGGAACGTTACGGTCATACCCCAGTCACCCCACGTTCCTAACGGATTCATTTTCACATCTGGAGAAGGACGTGACTACCCCAGACTCCTATTCCCCTGAGGAGCTAACACGATGAACCACACTGATGGAAACTTGTTCTAGAACCTTGTACGACTTATGTATGGAAACACCTTTTTTTTTTTTTTTTTTTTTTTTGGCGGTACGCGGGCCTCTCACTGTCGTGGCCTCTCCCGTTGCGGAGCACAGCCTCCGGACCCGCAGGCTCAGCGGCCATGGCTCACGGGCCCACCCGCTCCGCGGCATGTGGGATCTTCCCAGACCGGGGCACGAACCCGTGTCCCCTGCATCGGCAGGCAGACTCTCAACTACTGCGCCACCAGGGAAGCCCGGAAACAACTTTTAAATTCCAAATATTGACAAGATTAAAGAAAGCTCTGGGCCTTGCCATCACACAGTCTTCGCAAAGCTGAAGCTACTTTGTCAATAGTAATAGTAGCAGCAAGAAGAAAATTGACAATTATAAAGCTATGAGGCTTCCAGAACCTCGTGCCCATGTGATCTCATTGGCTGTGACCACAGGGCAATCCCGAGAGGTGGACACTCTCACCTCTGTTTGCAGAGCAGGGACAGGCCCAGAAAGATGGCGTGAGTGGGTGAGGCCCGAGGCTGGAACCTCGCTCCCTTCCTTTGCGTTAAACTCTGCTCATCTTTTCTCCCAGACATACTCTGCCGGCCTACTGATGTCCACTGCAGTCACCGCTGACCGCTGTTCAACAAGGATACCACGGCTGCTTTTCAAAACGTGACTAGGACTTTATCCCCAAAAGGGAAAAATTAATGCGTTAGTAAATATTACTTGGCAGAGAAAGTGTAGGAAGTATAAAGAAAGAAAGGGCAAAAGAAGAAAAAAATACTCTAAAGGGAAGAAGGATCTATTATGTATAAAGTACTAGGCACTTTAATGTTTCATTTCATCCTTGCCATTAATAGAAAACATGGATGAAAAAAGCCAGAATGAGGGACAATGTTAGCTTGATGAAGGCAAAGTCAGACCCGGAAAACACAGAACACAGATGTGCAGGTGGTGGGCTGAATGAGTAAAGATGTAAATCTGGTTTAGAATTCGCAGCCACAGTGAAAGAAGCCTGATCAATTCCAAGGTTCTCACTGCCTGAGGGGAGAAAAGATCACAGCTGTTCAGGGAAGGAAACCCACCCCAAGGTGATATTCTAAGATAAACCTCTAGGTGGCGCTTCATACAGGGAGCTGTAGGTGAGCAATGACTGTGATTTCGGGGTCACTTAGTACGCCTGGATGCAATGTCTCATTTAATTCTCATTACAGTCCCCTCATATTGGGAATTATTCCCCCTATTTTGCAGGTGAGAAAACTACAGCTCAGAGAGGTTGAAAGCGTCTTCCCAGGTCACTCAAGCAGAAGGTAACAGAGGTGGGATTCCAACTTAGGTGTCCAGTTGCCTCCAAAGCTATGCTTTTAGTCCCAGGCTGGGGATGCTGTCTGACTTAGTGGCCAGTGTCTCAACTATATTGCTATTTCAAAGCAGTTGTGGGTTTCATAAGGCTAGTCCCTTGATGAAACTTGAGGGAGTAGCTCTAAAATGTACTTCCACGAAAAACCAATTTTGTTTGGGGCCATGGATGACAGGTTCAAGTGTACAGCGTCTTTGATGGTCTGGCTATCTTTGTTACTTGGATAAATCTATTGACCTCTTCAGGTCTCAGTAAAACCAAAGGAATGCTATCTGCTCCTAACTAGTCCTTCAGTTAGGAAAAATTGAAGTCATGTGAGCAAAGCATTGTCAGCAACTTGGGAGAAAGTACTAATAAAGTAAAAGCCCAAGTCAATAAACCACTTCAAAATATTATTGAGTTGAGGTTGTCCATTTTCAAACTCAATGAAAAAAAAAGTGTTCTTTTTTTGGTATTTTCTTACTTCAAAAAAAGAAAAAAAAAGACATCGAACTTACATTTCTGGTGTACTGGAGAAAAACATAATCAATTTTCTGAAGTTGAATTCTGTCCATTTTAAATGCTTAGGAAAGATTCAGTAAGACAGCCCATGAGTTAATTTCAAAGGCAAAGTATCAACAAGACACTTCAATTGTGGGCTTGAGGGCCAATGTGACACTGTCATGCCTTGAAGAAGCTACTTGTGTGGTGGGTCCAGCATCTTTCGGCTCCCTTACTTCACGCTGAGTTTTTTTTACTGGGCAAAGGAATGAGTGAAGAGTTGGGCACAGAGTGTGCTTTGGACAGATTGCTAGAACAGGTGATCAAAGAGTAAGTCTGTCTCTTCCTCTACCACAATCTGTTCCATGTATGACAATTAGAATAAGATAGCAGTGAGCCAGGAAGACTCCAGAATGATGGCAGGATATGATAAACTAAAGATCCTACTGCTACATACTCTTAGGTGTGCTGAATAACATATAGGAACATTGGCTTTTAAAAGTGGATAGCTGAGTAGATTATGAAAGCAAGGGGAAATCACCAGGTGCAAAAAATAAAGAATAAAAGACCTGCAACAGTAAGTGCCTAGAACTTCAGCCGCCTAGAGTAGGAAGCAGTATCAGTTATTGTAACCTAGAATTTAGATTTTAATGTCCACCTGAGAACAGAATATGAAGGCTTTGGTCCACATGAAGCAAGAAGTGGGACCTGAGATTCCCATACAAAACTGGAACTCTGAAGGGCTGCATCCTTGATGTGACAGTAGACTAAGAAATGCCTCAGATCTGCAAGCTGAGAAATCAACACAAAATTGGCCCTGGAATAATGCTAACCGTAGGATACCTAGACGACTTGGCAGAAGAAAATGCAGAACAGCCCTGGAGAAAAGTGTGGCCACATGGGATCACTTCAGGAAAGGCCCCAATGAACATAATCTCACAGTCAAAAAATACAGAACACATGAGGAGACAACCCATTATATGCCACAGTCACTAGATAAAAAACACAGCAGGATTAGTACCCCAAGAATTTCTAATACAAGAACAATCCAGAAAGGGTTTAAAATGATTAAAAGTTAATTTCAACATTTAAAAATACTTAAAAGACATAAAATATATGAAAGAACTTATGAATAAAAAACAGCAGATCTGAAAAAGACCAACATAGAAAATGTATAGAAATAAAAATATAGTTATAATTTAAAAATGAGTGGAAGGGCTAAACCACAGATTAGATACAGCCAAATGTAGAATGAATAAACTGGAAGACACATGTGTGGAACTGTTTAGAATGCAGTAGAGAAGTACAGAAATGAAAATATGGGAGAGGGTAAGAAACATAGGATAGAATATGAGTACCAGAAGAAGAATAGAGAGAGAACAAAGAGAGACAATATCTGGAAACATAATGGCTGGAAAATTCCAGAATTAATGAAGTCCTCAGACTCAGGAAGCACAATAAGTTCTGAATGGGATTAAAATAAAAGTCTGCCCTAAGCACATCATAAGGCAACTGCAGAAAAACTAAGACCAAGAGATGATCCTGACAACAACTACAGAGGAAAAATAGAGAACAAAGGAACAATTAAAGCATAGGTGACTTCTCAATAGCTACAAAGAGGTCAGGAGGTGATGGAATAACACCAACCAAATGTCAACCTATATTAGTTATACTCGGCTAAGCTGTTATTCTGGAATAATGGCAAAGTGAAAACATTTTCAGACAAAGTGAGACAAAATGAGAAAGTTTACCACTCAACACCTGCCATGAAAGCCCTGTGAATGGTACAGTTTAGGAAGAAAACTGAACTCAAAAAGAAGTGGATGTAAGAAGCCAGCAACAATAATATGATGGCTTAGATCACAACCTAGTGAGCCAGGTTCACTCTCCATCAGAGCTGGTTGAAAGCTGTGGTGTCAGATGTCCCGGTTTTCCAGGGGTAGTCTCCATCTTAGATGATGTTCCAAATGCCCTAAGTTGGAGCAACTAACTCAGAAAAGCTGATCTCCTGTCTTGGTTATTTCCATCAGCCCCAGGCTTCCCACAGAACCTGACTACTCATGGAAACACATGGTGAAGCAAGTCATTAGAAGGACTGAGCCTAGCTCTGGAGTCACACAGACTTGCTCTCATTCTGGCAAGTTACTGACTCTCTCTAAGCCTAGTTTTCGACACCTTTAAGTAGGGCTAATAAAACATACTTTATAGATATATGAAATAAGATTAAAATATAATGACTGGCACAAAGTGAATACTCAATAAAAGATAGGATTTACTATAATAGTAGTAGCATTATAAGTTTTGTTAATTAATTTAATGAGCAATGCATACATTTAGATTAATAAAAGGTTATGTCCCCAGATTTAACTAAAAAGAAAAAGCAAACAAGGGCATTGATATTAACTGTGATGTACCGGTGCCGGCTGCTAAGCCCTGTCCATTCATCCTCACACTGTCCCTGGCCCATGAACACCTCTGCCTGCAGGACATCTGAGCACTAGCTGTTGGCACTACCACGGTGCTGCTTCAGTCTGGACCTCCCACCTGTATCAAAACTATAGGGAAGTGGCTGGTGAGTCTCTCTCTGAAACACTGTGTGGACTGTACTTGATTTGGAAGATATCTCCTGGTTGTTTTTGTTTTTTTAAATCACTCTCTGCAATTACCTCTGGGCACAGGAAAACTCAAAACAGAGCAGAGAGAAAAGCCAGCTCTGTGGTGCCCTTTTCAGCAGACAGGACAAAGCCATGAAATTTATATGCATGTTAACACGGGGAGGTGATGCCTGGGTTACTGACGGCTGTATGCCATGGCCGATCATTTTACACTTCATTAAGATATGCTCATTCACTCAGCCTCTAGGTGTAGACCTAGGTCTACTCCAACGAGAAAAATAGCAACTCGCAAAACACAGGCAAGTGTCCAAGCAGAAAAGCTGCAGAGCGATCTAGTATCTGTTGACAGATGTGGACGGAGCTCTGAGCTGGGTAGAGGTACCAGTTTAATTCTGGGCCCTTGAGCACAATGCTGGAGAGGGCCCCTTCCTCCTTGTCACCAGCCACATAAACCCGTGTCCAAAGCAGCGCCCCTCTGGCCACCTGCTTTTTTCAGTGTTTGCGGGAGTGATTGGTTCATAATGTTTTCACACAAACATGTTTTTTCTCTCTTTCCTTCTCCCCCGCCCTCCCTCTGCCCCCAAATCAAGATGGAAGGGACTTTTGGGTGCTGAGTTTCTACTCTGTTTTGGGCATCTTCATTAAAGCATCTTATGTACTTTTCAAAACTCTCTTACAGAGTAATCACTCCATGGTGATGGTAAGGAAACTGAGAGCCAGAGGGCCTGCGTAACTCCCTCACCTCACCTGCCCTGCCGGCTGGGGCAGAGTCTGCAGGGGCCAAGAGGATGGGGCAACACGGGGGGTGTCAGAGGCTCGGGTCCCCCTGGTGTAGCCTCTCCCTAAATACCGGGGTAACCCCGAGCAAGCACCTCCTGTCTCTGGGCCTCAGTTCCTTCCCGGGGACTGGATGGTTGCTAAGATCTCTGGCTGCTCTGACCATGAATGTCCAAGCGCACCCACAGGTTAAGGACAGAGAAAAGAGGGGACCCTGGGGGAAGCAGGATTCTAACTCACCATGACCCCTGATTCGTGTTCTGGTGCACTCTGGCGGCGGTAATTGCTGACGACAAACAAGCAGACCACGGGTTGGGACATCTGGCTGCTGGAGATGTCTGAAGCCAGACTTTACTACAGCCGCCTCGAGTAAGTAGCTGCAAGGCTGCTAATTGGATTCAGCAAGTTGCTGAGTCACTGTCGGGCAAGATCAAGCCGCTGTGCACAGGCGAGGAGGCCCAGCCTGTCAGCAGCTGAGAACATATTTGTGATGAAAAAGAACAGGGGTGTGCAGAGCAGTGCCTGGGACTAGCTTTCACAGTTTACGATCAGTAATTAAAATCTAACAGACCACAATTAGAAAGCACCCACCACAGCCTTATTTTGCCATTTGTCTTTTAATTAAATACGCCCCGGGATTTAGCTTTAATGCACAGAGATTTCGATGGGGACGGGGTAGAAACCACTGAGATGGAGCCAGATGTGCTGGTTGTAACATCTTCGTAGAGGAGGAGGGTGGGGAGAAGCTGCTCACGTGCTTCGTGTAAGTCCCGGGTCCCTCCGTCCTGGGACCTCAGCACAGCGCAGCAGAGGTACTGGGCGAGCCCGGCCCTTCACGAAATCACCTCTGGGCATAAGAAGGGTGCCCCACAGAGAAACCAGGGCAGAGCTGGTGGCAGACTTGTTTTTAGGATGGTAAGTGGGAAAAATACACTGTTAGGCCATAAAACAGAAACGTTTGATGGGGTCCTCTGGCACAAACTGGGGGGGGAGAAATAAATTTTGAATGGAAGGAATTCACAGAGCCCCCTTTCTCATGATGTCAATGGCTTCTCACAGATTGAGCAATCACTTAGTGCCTAGCAAGTCCAAGGTCCCGTGTGGAATCGGGCCGTGAAACAAGGGTACGGGAGGGGTATACACGGCCTGCCGGGGCACAGCTGGGTACTGCAGGCCAGCTCGGGCTTCTGCCAGGCTCACCCCTGGAGCCAGAGACAGGCAGGAGGGAAGCATTTACTCATGTGCCCCGTTATCGGGACTTGGCGTGAGGGGGGCCCCCGCTGTAGAAGCCCCGGGAGGACCCATGATTGGAATTAGTTGAACTGACGCCCCTAAGGGACTTCTCACCAGAATGGGTGCAGCTGAAGGCAGTTCACATAACGGGTCATCAAGCTTGCTTTGCTCACCAGGAGAAAGCTGTCTGCTGCACGCTGGGAACTGCTGCATTTTTATCATTCATCAACCACCAGGTGCCCACGATGGCAGCACCTGATCCCCAGGTCGGAAGATGCCATTCACCTAAAAAAGTGGACACTGAATGTCCAATCTATTGGCCTAAGTCACGACACTGGCTACTCCTGGCTTTTCTTTCTAGACTGACACACCAAGGAGGTTCAACTTCACGATTTCCCGAAATAGTTGAAAATCACTGAGGGAGAGTTATGTTCCAAAATACCATTTATAAGACAGCGAGCTTGTACCTAGAATGCATGCACCAACCCAGAGGCAATGTCGTATGTACAGTGTTAGGATTCCAGCCCAGCCTCTCAAAACCCACCTGACTCATTATATTTATGAAGTTCACCTGAGCACAAAAGGGTGAAGCAAAAAGTTCTACACTGATTTGGAGGGGGCCTCGCTAAGCGATCCACAAAATGGTGAGAAAAGACTTGGAAATCCTATAAGGATGGGTTGACCAAGAGAGATGCTTAGAGATGAGTTGCAAAGTTGAAAGAGAGCCTATTAATAGTCATCTTTTTTTTTTTTTTTTGCGGTACGCGGGCCTCTCACTGCTGTGGCCTCTCCCGTCGCGCAGCACAGGCTCCGGACGCGCAGGCTCAGCGGCCATGGCTCACGGGCCCAGCCGCTCCGCGGCACATGGGATCTTCCCAGACCGGGGCACGAACCTGCGTCCCCTGCATCGGCAGGCGGACTCTCAACCACTGCGCCACCAGGGAAGCCCAATAATCATCTTTTAAGTGATCTTGCCCTCCTTCCAGGTAGGAATAAGAAGTCACCAAGAAACCCCTTCAGTTGCCTGTCGGCAAACCCACAATTCCACCAGCGCTCACACCATCCTTTTTATCTTCGGTTTCTCCTCCCGCCTGAGGCTCAGTCCAGCACCGCGATGTACGTTCCAGCGCCTTCAAATTCTGGGGACCTTCCGTCTACGTTCCCCTTCTCCCTAACCTTCCATTTCACCAATTCCTACTCATTCCTCAGGGCTCTGCTTGGAAGTTAGCCCCTTGAGACGTCCTCCCTGGCATCACTGTGCTGCTGAGTTGTGATGTCTGTCGCTTGGTCTGTGCCCACCCCCGGCCCCTGCTAACTTCTGAGAAGGCAGGGTTCCCTGCTGGTCCCTGGGCACCAGCACGATGCCTGGTCCACAGCAGCGGCTCAGCAGACGCCTGCCAAACGGCAGAGCAGACTTCCTTACCGGTGGGATGCCTGCTGGGGGAGAGAGCAGTACTGGGCCCACAGCAAAACCTCCCCACATGCCCCAAACACCCAGCCTCCCGAGAGCTGTTCCCTGTCTATGCTGGCATTAGGGGAGTCCACATACAAGTGTGGGCCCTGGCTTCCTGGTCCTTCGTCAGCAGCAATCACATCTTCCCCAGTGCAGGGTGGGGGCCACCTGGCAGCTGCACCTAGGTGAGAGCTTTGAGGGGGGGGGACACATGTCTTTATGGCCTTTTTGCTTCATAAACTGTAAAAATGCCAGAAGGAAGATGTTTCCACACTGAGAATGAAGCTTGAAGAGACAACACCTTTCACAGGGGCCTGCACGTGGTCTGAGGGTAGGCACAGCAGGGTCGGTCGGTCGGTCTTCTCCAGGGTCTGGTTGGTAGAGCCCCAGCCTCCCCCGGTCTCACTGCAGCTGGATCCACCCCCGCGGCCATCAGCACCGTCCTGGAAAAGGGAGCCAACGGCCAGAGGCGAGGGCTGGGGTCCCTCGCTGGCCTCCACACTCACCAGTACCTCTGCATCCTGTCTCCTGTCTCCCTGCTCCCCTCCACCCCCACTTCTCCCCACCGCAGCCCGTGTGATCTTCAACCATACAAATCTGATAACGAGACGCTCACGATGCTAAGGGCTCTTGGGATAAAGATGAAGGTCCTGCTGGGCTGGCCCCGCCCACGTCACTCCCCTTACCGCTCCTGTTCATACACGTGAGCCCACAACCTTCCTGCTCTTCTTCAAGACACACGTGCTGCCCCTGCCTGGGATGCTTCCCTGGGGGAGGGGTCAGTCTGAAGTGAGGGCAGGTCGGAGGAACGGGGCCGTTGGGGCTCAGCCCTCTCGGGGCGACCCACTGCCCACCACACTGGCCCCAACGACTGTGGCTACCAAATTGAGCCAAAGCCCCTCCTCATTTCACCATATCAATATTCAAACTGTATTTTGATCTTTACTTGAGTTCCGTATCTATTTTGTAATTACATCTGAACTCAGTGAAGAGGGAGGCCATTTCTTGGTCCTCCTCAGAGCATCACAAACCCAATCTGTTCCTGTTTCAGGCTAACCGCACACAAGGTCAGAAGCAGGGTCGCCGGGATGCAAGGGTGTTCACTGCAGGCAGCACCTGCCTTGCACCTGCTGAACAGCCGAGGGCAAGCACTCAGTGCCGGCGGCAGCTGCGCTGACTCCTGGTCACCACCCCGGGCTGGCAGAGCCAGGACAGTGTCTGGGAACAAGTCACTCAGCCCCTGAGCCTCAGTCATGGTCTCAAGACAAGATGAACTACTGTGTGCAGTACCTTAGCACCTTGTCAGATACACATCCATAATCGAGGCTCGTTCTTTTTGTTTTCGGTTTTACTCTCACCCATGATTCTCGCCTGTGGCCGTGAGGGCTGCTGGACCCTGCCCAGCCCTCCCCATTCCTGGTGGGGAAAAGGGTCAAGTTCCCACAGCACAGTGGTCGCAAGGGCTGTGCTGCCCCCATGCTCCCAAGAGGATTTTCTCTGCATTTTCTGCGCCAAACAAGCTATCCTTCTCACTGGAAATGAGCCCCTGAGACACACTTATTTGTCTCTCTTGCTCAAAAAGGGAGGTGTCGTTTGCTCCCTTCATCAGCTATGAACTTGAGGGGTAGAGGGCCAAGCTCTGGGTGGCACAGACACCTGCTCCCACGCTAGGGTTGTTGGTGGGAGGGTAGATGGCAGGGTGACTAGACAGGAGGACGGGGAGGGGGGAGGGAGCTCATGGGAGGTTTCTTTTTTTGGGGGGGTGGAACTGGCTTGTGGGCAGATTTTGAATGAGACTATTTGTTAAAGCCATTTCAGATAAAGTCTTGGTCTTCAGAGATGGTCCAGGATGATAAAGCATAGAATATTAAAGAAAGGAATGAGCTGAGAATTGGAGAGAATGGAGGCTATAGATTTTAAGCTGTCTTAGCCTCTTTAGGCTATAAAGCCTCTTAGGCTTTATAGATTTTAAGAACAATCAATCTCTAAGTTCAATAACTGAAAAAAGAGAGGCATCTTAGGGATCCACAGTGGGTTGAGAACTCAATATATTCTGTCATCAATGAGAAAAGATTATTTAGTAACAAAGTGAAGGCTGATAGGTGACTGTAGGCCACTGTCCCCTGACTCTCAAGATCAGAATCATGTGTGCAGTATCCCAGCGTCGCTGCAGGGACACGGGTGGTTGCCTCTCCAGCGCCCATTCCACCTCCCACATGGTGGTACCCAGCCTCTAAGATGGCCGCAATGATCTCTCCCACTGGTGCTGATGCCCTTGTGTGACTTCTCCCACATCACACCAGAGCTGGCCTGTCTGACCAAAGAAGATGGCGGACGTGACATTGTGTCACTGACTTCCATGCCCCACATCTAACCCCAGAGCGAACCCCACAGGCTCTGGCTTCCAGAATCTGATCATTGCCCACCACCTCCATCACTACCATCCGAACCACCACCGTCTCTTGTCTGGATTATCGCGAGCGCCTAACTGGTCTCCCTGCTCCCACTCTACCTCCTTGGAGTAGCCAAAGCGATGCTGTTAACATACATCACCACGTGGAACCCTGACCAAGGTCTTCTAAGATCTTCCCACCTCATTCAGAGTCAAAGCCAATGCCCTTCCAGTGGCCTCCAAGACCCTGTGTGACCTGATTTTATCTCCTCCAGTGCCCGTCACTCACTCTGCTCCCACTACCATGCTCTGTCTTGGCTGGCGCCCCCTGCACACCCCAGCCCTCAAATGCGGGGCAGGCTTCTGCCTTAGACCCCATCTCACGCTCTTGCCTTTCCTCCATGGCACTTATCACAGTCTAAGAACATTACACGATGCTCATTCGTTTTATTATCCGTCTCTCCCCACGAGAACATAAGCTGTCTGCAGACAGCGCTTGCTCCATACTTCTGTTCACCACGCTAGTCTCACCTGGCAAATAGCAGGGGTGTAACACACATCAGCAGACCTTGGTGCCGATTACAAGCACGTGACGTGCACTGGTCTGGGCACTGAGGGGACAAGAGTGAACGAGACCCAGCCCTGCCTAACGAAGCCCCCCACGCCCCCTCCCCACAGCAGCTCTCTGCCCAGCCTCCTCCTGACCATAGCCCAGCATCACCAGCCAAACCTGGCTACTGCCTGGAGGCTGGACCACTTCACTGAAGCCCCAGGCCGGAGTGGGTGCTGTTTGCAAAGAACTTTGGTTTACAGAAGCTAAGAGCACTGTGCCACCCTCCTTGGCGAGGGGCTCTGAGTGGTCGGAGCTCAATGACAAGGGGCACAGAAAGCCACCGTCTGGATTATATTCTAAGTGCACATGGATGTACGGCAAGCAGACAAGGACCCGCACTGTCAGACGTAGACACCGGACACCACGTGTGTGTGTGTGTGTGTGTGTGTGTGTCCCCTCTTCCGTGCACCAT
>NW_021703780.1:4811935-4835230 GCF_005190385.1 Monodon monoceros | reverse complement strand
TGTGTGTGTGTGTGTGTGTCCCCTCTTCCGTGCACCATCTCAGGACCACTGTCTTTGTTCTCAAGGGTGGGCTCTGACTTCCAGAAGAAAACCTACCCAGCTCTAGGCTGCTCTCAGCAGTGCAAACAGATAATTACCTGCTGGCTGCCTGGGAATGTAAGGTAGCAAATAGATTGCTTAGTAATTAAAATAATGAAGGGAGTCATCAGGGCTGAAAGATATTTTTTGTCTTTTTAAACTGAAGACTCCAAATAAGGGTTAAAATATGAATTGGAAACACCATCCTGATGAATCTGCCTCCTAATTACTGGCAGGCCAGTTGGAGGCTGGTTCCACATCACAGGCTTTGGGGTTCCTTTCAACGGTGAGCCGCTCCCAGGGTTCCCCTCTGTGACTCCACCACACAGGGTCACAGAGGGCTCCCTTTGGTATAAAAGACCCATTGATTTATTTATTCTCTTATTGCAGCCATGGACCTTCTGTGCTTTCTTCAAACAGGTCTTTTTATTCCACTGTCTTTGAAAAAAGCTAATAAAGAATCAATTACAAGAGATACGCACACATAGAAATTGGTATTTATCTAAGCAGGATATCTGCTGAAAAATAACAAAGACCATTAAACCACAGGTACACACAATGAAGCCTGTCTACTTAAGATCTCCCACTATGGATGTGACTGCGTCCTGGCTCTCAAAGGAAAGGATCATCCCTTCCCAGCAGAAGGAAAAGGAGTGAAGGGTGAGGCCATGGGTGGGGAGCTGTCATCCCCTTGCCCCGAGGGCCCTGGGACCCACTCCATAACTTAGGATTTCCAGGAAATCTCTTGAGAAGCCATTTTTTTTCTCTGAGAATCTGGCATCACAAGAGCCAGAAAGTAGAACAGGGCTAATAATAACTTCATCATCACTACAGCCCTGGTTCAGAACTTGGTTTTATCTTTTTAATGGCTCTTTTCTAGGAGAGCATCTTGTGGGTCTATTTGTGGGTGTTCATTGTGGCATAAATGTTATAGATCACGGCATAAACACCATTGCTTTTCCTAAAGAGTGCTAAATGCTACAGATAAAGTTACCAGAGTGACTAGGCTGGGGAGAACGACCAAGATCATCACGACTATGCTCTTTGCCACCAACATTTAATGACCAAATCCAAACAGATCTTGACTGGGGTAGTTTCTTCACGATTGTTTGTCATACCTTACATTTACGTTTTCTGCACTTTTCTGCACGTGTGCTGTATTTAGCAATGAAAAGGCAAAGTGATTTCATGTGCTGCCCACCTAGAGGTTTCTGTGCTGAAATCACAGGACCGCCTGGAGCTCCTGGGTACATCTCTGTAGAAGTCACTGAGCACGCGGCCTACGCACAGGCGGAGAAATGCAGGGCTTCCTCCCACCCCCAGAAAAGGGAGTGCTTCTTCCCAACGGAAAGCTGGTCAGGAGATGGGAATGGACGGGAACCATTGGGCAGGGGAGCAGGCTTAGGACTCAGAGAGAACTGGGTTTGCATCCGAGATCTGCCACTTACTAGCCACGTGCCCTGGTGAAGTTATTTAATCCCCCAAAGCCTCTGTTCTCACCTACAAACAGAGACTCTTAGAGCGGCTATCTCAGAGAGCTGTTGTCATGGTAATTTGCTGACACACAGGTTCCGCCAGGATAGTGCTGGCTGTGGGTACCAGAATTCCCAATGCAAACGGGCTTATAGAACACAGACATTTGCTGGGTCGAGCTGCTCTGTTAAGAGCGGGGCAGGAGAGAGGGTTGGCCCGTAGCTGGCCTGGTCGCTCTGCCTCTTCCTCAGCCCTGCTCTCTTACACATGCCCTTCAGCTCCAGGCTGGTGTCCACAGGCCAGGAAAACCATTCTCTCAGGGTATCCCTCATGAGTGAGGAACGGTCCAGGAGCCCTCAGCTACCTCACACCTTCCCGCACAGATCGCGGGCCCCAGGTGGGCGACTGCCCATTTGAAGCTGGTCCCTGTCACATTGTAGGTACCAGGCGCTGGCTGGTGGAACTGGTGGAAGAGATGAAAGACCATCACGAGCTGAGAGCCGTCAGCTGGGGTCAGTGCCCCAAACCGTAAGGGTGGAAGTACGGTGGGGAGAAATGCACACGTACATAAAATGTTCCTGGCGTGGAATTAGCCCTCAAGGAATGGAAACTGTTATTGTGGTAGTTGTGTACATAACAGACATTTATTAGACGCTTCCTGATAGAACACATTGGTTTTTCTCTTCCTCAAAGCAGAGTGAAACAGCCGACTTTAAACTCAGCACGATTTCAGTGATTCTGCTTTTCCAGCCTCCACTCACCCTCTCTCCCAGCTCCTCCAGACCGCGGCACCTACCAACAACGATCCCAGCGAAGCCTCCTGAACATGGAAGCACCTTCAGCGTAAGTGTGAGCCTTTGGCAACTGCATCAGAAACATGGTTTTCTTCTAAGCGAGGCTTGTTACTGATCAAATGCTCCCATGAAACTTTCATAAGGTTATTATAGAGCCTGGCTTTCACCTTCTAATACTCAAGCTGTTTCATACAGTCGCAAAGAGACAACAGAACCAGAAGCATTGATTAAGTGCTCCTGTAAATCAATACAAACAACCATAGCCTTTCGGCCGCTGTAAGAAGAGTGCTGCATGATCTTGGCCTTATCTGTTGGCCTCCAGAGCTTGTGGTCAATGTCCCCACCACAGGGGCTGTCGCTGTGGGTTCCAGTCTCAGGGCTGGGATGGACTAAAGGAGGTCTCCATGGTTTCCAATGTGACAGATCAGTTTGAAGGGTGAAAGTCACCATCAAGGGAATTTTAGAGACGAGAAAAGGGGAAGATTCAAAAGGGCGTGTAAGCTGCTATTTAATGAGATACTGGGATCCTTGAAGGACTTTCCTCAGGTTCTCAAGAGGGCTGCATCGCAGCCAGGAGAGTCTGCAGAGCTCAGGCAACTAGATACGGCCTACAAGGCACGATAGATGAATAATGCTATTCACATATCCTGTTCCTGCCCCATAATCTCACATATACCCTGGCCCCGAACCCACACAAACACACGCACACCTGTGGGCACCACACTGGCCATTAGGCACAAGCGTAATTTCTCTCAGGGGCTCTACGACCCATTTCTGGGCAGGACTGTGGACTTCGGCTTCTTTCCGTATCCCAGAGTTTCTCCAGAGACTATGACTGCTTTCTTCTGCTTATGGGATGTAGGGACGCTTACTTGTTCAGAGTGATATTCCCAGATCCCTGTTCCTGATGTTAATCCCCTCAGACACATCTTCTCTGCAGACACTGGGAGGCAAGCAGGGAAGGGGAAGTGGTAAAGGTCACAGGAGGGTAAGAAAAAGCAACCAACCAGCCAGACGAGGCAAAAAACCAAAACCACCGGAGGAAAATTCTGGCAGAGAAAAAACCAGAGGAAACTTTGTACAAATAAAAATGCCTCCAACTCTTCCAAAGGCTTCTGCCAGCAGAGCGCTCACTGAACTTCGTGCTTAGAGGGTTACGCGTGTAATGGGAAAAAGTAAAATATACTTAATAAAAAACCACCTGCTACAGTTTTTGAGAATTGGCATCCGTTTCCCCACACTCATCCCTTAGAATACCTGATTTGGTTCTTTGTTAGAAACTCTGTTCAGAATCAAAGGGATGAGAGAACTGGGAAGGGTGGTAATGCAGGAAGAAGGGACAAAATCAGAGACGGGCGACGATTAAAAGCCAAGTTGTGAGGGTGGACAGCTGTGCCCCAACTGGGTGTGTGGGAGGGAGGCCCCAGCAGCCTCCCCACGAGCCCCACTGCTCCGTGAGCATCCTGGTAGCAAATAACGGGGAGACGTGGGAGCCAGCACACCTGGAGCTCCAAGCACACTCCGGGGAAAAGGCCGGCTCCACTGGACCCCTTCATCTCAGAGCTGAAACCTGGGGCTGTGTTTCCCTAGGCCAAATGGACACAGAAACAAGATGGTGGCCGAGGCTGAGTTCAGAAACTGACACGGAGATGTCCCGGGAGCCTGCTGAACACGGAGGCCCCGTCTGGGAGGTGAAGGGCAGGTGCGGGAGGGCGTGCGGGGCCCTGAAGACACCGCGGGACAGTGTCAGGAACACTGGTGGTTCTCACCCCACAGATCCTGGAGAAGCGCCCCCCCTCCGCACCCCCGGCTGCTGGGCATTAAGTCCTCCGGGAGTAAGAAGGAACCCGAGGGAGACCCGGCGGCAGCAGGAGAAGAAGCCCGGCAGCCCGCGACCGATCCAGCAGGTTGTGGTGGATATTCTGCCTCAGTGAGGTTCCCTGGTAAGGAGGACAGAGCACCAAGTGCAGAGTCCCCGACATTTATTTTCTCAAAGGCCCTGCCTGCACAAGACAGAGGCAGGGACTCCAATGCCACACAAATCCTGGAGCAGCTTCGGCAGGGCAGGGACGAAGGCGGCGTCCCAGTCCTGGCACTGCCCCGATCAGGCATCTGTTTGCCACGGGGGCTCCCCTTTGGCCAGGTGAAGTGGGCGATGATGCCCCTTCTCAAAGCTGCAGGTGAGCAGGTAAGTGGAGACGCCAGAAACCAGCATCTGGAAACGCGGGTCCTCTGTGGCTCAGTGACAACACGGGGCGGGGGAGGGGTGGCTGTCAATATCCTCAGTGGGGCTGCTTAAACCCAGCTGAAGGGCAGTGCTTCCTCAGGAAAAAGCACCTGGTAGGGGACAGAGGAGAAGGAGACGCACAAAAATTCTTTAATGCTTTGCTTCATATTGTAGCCACTAATTTTAAAAGGAGAGACCAACTCACTTGGCACTTAATTTCGATCAACAGACGACCTGGCTTCTGCTTCCAGAGACTTAGAAGTTTCCGCTGCTTACTTACCCACTGGGAGAGGTGAAAACGGCCTCGAAGGTCCCAGGGGTCTCAAAACCACCCAGGCAGTCCCCGACACCAAGAGCCCCTCCACCGAATCTTCACAGGTTCCGTACTTTGAAGGAACAGCGTAAACCTCACATGTTATTTTACCACGCCTTAGATGAAAAGGTTTCAAAGGGCCCCAGCCCATCCACGACTTAGGGGGACCTCAAGACTTCTTCTACTGCCACCAGGCACGTGCTCTGGACCAGACACAGGTGCATGTAGGGGGCTGGCCAGAGCTTCACTCTGGATTGAAATAATTCGGTGGTGGAGAGCAAGGACTCTGGGGTCCTTTAAACCTTGCTTCAAGTCCTGGGTTTGCTCTATGACCTTGGGGGAGCTATTTACTTTTTCTAAGCCTCAACTGCTTCACCTGTAAAATGGGGTGAGTAACAGTATCTATTCTGTATAGCTGTTGAAAGGATGAAATAAACTAATGCAAGGAATGCATACAGCAGGGTAGCAGGGACATCAGGGGTCCCAAGAGCTGGGAGCTGGGAGGCCTAGACCCAGCTCACCTCCCTCGACTTTGCTCTAAAATGCTGTGAACACGTGGCAGCCGGGGAGCCCTCCTGCCTGGACCCGCCGTCTGGGTAGGAACCCACCCACTGCCCGCCTGGGCCCAAAGCCCAAAGCAAGTATTATAGAAGACCTAGAAGGGAGATTCCTTTTGACTAATACTCCAGGATTTTGCCATGAGGAGTGAAGTAGTCAGTAAGCCCTAGAAACACGTCTGTCTTGTTCACTCTGAGCTGGTCCCACCTCCTACACACAGGTTCTCAGGGACCCCAGGGGCCCGAGGCCACAGTTCCTCCTCCGAAGCAATATTAAATTTACTCTCAAGGTAAAAAAACAACCCAGTGCTAGGACTTCCCTGGCGGTCCAGTGGTTGAGACTTTGGCTTCCAATGCAGGGAGTGTGGATTCGATCCCTGGTCGGGGAACTAAGATCCCACGTGCCTCGCAGCCAAAGAAACCCAAAAAACATAAAACAGAAGCAATATTGTAACAAATTCAATAAAGACTTTTAAAAATGGTCCGCATCAAAAAATCTTTAAGAAAACGAAAAACAACCCAGTGCTTTGGTTTTCACTACTGCCCCCCAGGGAGGGAGTCTGTCAAACAACAGGCCAGGGTGCCAACTTTGCCAGAGTTGGAAGTGGCTGAGCCCGAAGTCAGGATTCTTGGGTTTTTTGTTTTGTTTTTTGATTCCCGCGTGGATCTCAAGGGCATCATGCCGAGTGAGAAAAGCCAATCGCAAAAGGTCACATACTGAGCGATTCCATTTATATAGTATTCTTAAAATGACAAAATTATAGAGATGGGTGGTTGCTAGAGGCTGGGCGGCGGGGGAAGGCAGGCCTGTGACCGTGAAGAGGAGCCCAAGGGAGGGGTTTTCACGGCGGCCCCGCGCCGCAGGAGCCGGCAGCAGTGCTCACGCCGGTCTGCACACGCACGCCGACACCCCCTGCTCGGCTTCTCTGGGAGCCATCGTACCATTATCTTTCAGTGAAAGGATGCCATTTGCAGCAACATGGATGGACCTAGAGATGCTCATACCAAGTGAAGTCAGTCAGACAGAGAAAGACAAATATCGTGTGATATCACTTACATGTGGACTCTAAAATGTGACACAAATGAACTCATCTACGAAACAGAAACAGATCACAGAGAGAACAGACTTGTGGTTGCCAAGGGGGAGGGGGAGTGTGGGAGTTTGGGATGAGCAGATGTAAACTATTACATATAGAATGGGTAAACAACAAGGTCCTACCGTATAGCACAGGGAACTATAGTCAATATCCCGGGATAAACCATAATGGAAAAGAACATGAAAAAGAATGTATACATGTATGTATACGTCACTTTGCTGCACAGCTGAAAGTAACACAACATTGTAAATCAACTAGACTTAAATAAAAACATAAAGTACAGTTATGTTTCCAACAACAGGACAGCGATAACTTCCTCAACGTTGGAAATTACTGAGCTAGAGGTTCGGATTCTTGTTTGCTTTTTGTTGCTCTCTTTTGGGTGGCGTGCGGTGAGGCCATCTTTTATCGTATCTGAATTTGGGGCACTAGGGTGTTTTAAAAGCCAAGCTAAACTAGTGAAGAGATAGAAGCCACACAACCTAACCTACTTCCTGGTGCCTTAGATTCTGCCAGTTCGAGGTTGCCTGGATCGCAGATGTTCACCCCGAGTAGGGTATGAATGAGGGAACTACATTTCAGCATCGCACACACAATGTCCCCCCGCCCCCGAGGTTTCCCAAGGGCTGACGCCCTGAGACTTGGCACCAAGCACCACCACAACTGCAGCTGTGGCTGACGGCTGCTCTGTCACTGCCCAGGCTGCACTGGTTGTTAAATATTTAAAATAGAACTCCTAGGCCTTACAAGACCTTATTTTGTATTCTAGAGAATGAAAACAGAAAACGAAAAGCAAAACAAATGCACAACTTGTTGATGAAAGTTTTATACTTTCAGGAGTCTTGAAACTTCTAATTTTTTTTTCTAAATGTAGGGCCTGTGATGAGTATTTTGAATTTAACTGTTGGAAAGAAATCTGTGACTAGCTTCGTGACTTGTAACTAACTCTTCTTGCTGTTACCATATGGTGTTTCCTTTAATAAAAACATTTTGCAGAAATAATGATAAAAAAATTACTTCAAGCTTCTAAAAATGTTAAGATGTTTCTGGCAATAAAAATACTCCTTATAATCATGTAGATAACTTTGCATCTGATAAACAGGAAAAATTCTGTTCTCCTTGTCACTTTATTTCTAAGTAAAAATGACGTACTGCACTGTCATTCATCCTGGGACGTTTTCTGAGTATCTTCTTATTCATTGACCTCTCTCTAGATTGCAGGAATGTACATTCAAGGATCCTGTTCTATCTACGTATCTGTTATGATCCCATTTCCTTTGCCTTTTTGCAACAGAACAACATACTCTATTTCTACAGAGCTTTCAGCCACACTGTGTGTCAGTTATGATGGGTTCAACTCCATGCAACAGAAGAAGCTGAGCTGGCTTCAAGGCATTAAAAACTTCTAGGGCTTCCCTGGTGGTGCAGTGGTTGAGAGTCCACCTGCCGATGCAGGGGACACGGGTTCGTGCCCCGGTCCTGGAAGATCCCACATGCGGCTGGGCCCGTGAGCCATGGCTGCTGGGCCTGCGCGTCTGGAGCCTGTGCTCCACAACGGGAGAGGCCACAACAGTGAGAGGCCCGCATACCGCAAAACAAACAAACAAACAAACTTCTGGAGGTGCAAGGCCAAAGTAGCTGTCTGGGAGGCCAGAGGGATCAGGACCCTTTCTTCTTTCTGTTTCACCGTCCTTAGCAAGCAGGCCGCCATCTTCATGCACATCCCCTAATGGCTACAAGATGGGTGCTCCGTCTCCAGGCCTCACGTCAGCATTGTGGACAGAAGGGCAGTAAAAGGACAAAGAGGCAGGCTGGGCAAAAAGGCTTCCGGAAACCGCATCCAGAAACTTCCGCTTCTTGTTATTGGTCGGAACTGGGCGGCTTGGCCACCGCCAGGCCAAGAATAAGAGAGCTGTGGATGAGGGGTCAGGTCAGTGTCGCTCACGCTGCTGCAGAAGGGGGCTTGCCTGCCCTCCTGCAGGGTCTTACCTCCGAAGTGCGTCCTGTTTCTTGCTTCCCCACCTCTTTTTAGGGTCCTGGGGAGGGGTCCTCAGTGTGTGTACAAGGCTTTGGCTGCTCAGTTTCCCTTTATAAGAAGTAACCATGCGATCTTCCTTCGCGTGGGCTTGATTGTCTTGCTAATGTGTGGTACCTAGGAAGTCTGATTTCATTTCCTTCCATTAATTCACAGGGCAAAGTGAAAGCAGAGTGGGTTTAAATCAATGTCTTCACCCTAAATAATCGGGCTTAGTGTGGAGGGAGGGAAGAAACAGCCCCGCGCACTAATGGGAATTGTAGAGACAGGAAAGAGATGAGTGAGAAGGAATGTACGTTATTCTACCTCACAGAAGCCGGAGCAGTGCATTGGTTTGCTGTGTATTTAACCATCACTCTCTCTCGCTCTCTTTTTTTCCCCCCTCCTCTTACACTTTAATAAGCAATTTAACATAAATCCTAGGTCTTCCTTAGAATGCCTGGTACCTGTTTTGACAAGGTTCATATACAAGAAACATAAACAAACCTTCCTGTACCACAGGCTTCATTATTAATTTCACTCATTACAGTTAATGGAAAATCAAACGCCCAAATGGCTGGGCATGAGGTGGGCGAATAAGCTCTCCTCTCCTTAGATGAGAAATCCTACAGGAAGGAAGATAAATGCTTAGGGCTCAAATAGGCGGACGATTAGGTATGCCTGCTTAAACCGTCCGCTTTACTGACACTGTAGCTCAAGCTGTCATCTCCTGACAAATCTGCCTACTGTTTGGATGGAGATACCACCCTTCCCTACCTGGGAACCTTGTTCCCAGACTTCCTTGCCCAATTGCAAGTGATAGCTGGGTGGCAGCAGACTCAAGTACAGATCTTCGCCTTTCTGCATGAACCATCATTCCAGATAATGCTCCCCTTTGGAATGAATGTGGGGGTTCTAGCAGCTATGATGGCTTGAAATTTATGAGTTGAATTCATTCTGGTCTGTAATTAAGGCTCTGTAGACATCTCTGTCATAAATATCCAAGAGTACATGTAGTAAACAAACAAACCTGGAGGTTAAACTGGAAATATGTTTCTTGCTTTTGTTTCAAAACTAATATTATCAGTTGGGTTTTCTGCATTTTAATATAACCCACCACTTATAAAGTCCACAGTTCCAGCTGATGGGTCTTTATGGGAATAAATGTGGACTGAATCTTCTTCTAAGAGGCTGCTTGGCCCACTGGATGGGTCTTTGTAGAAATGAAGTCAATAGATGGAAAAAACCCCATGTTTTTAGAGTAAAAAATTCCCCCCCGTTTTAGGGGGTGGAAGCCATGGTCTTACAAGGATTAAAGCAAACGTGCCATGAAATTCCCTGCTATAATCTGAAATGAGTCAGGACACAGTTCACTTAGACTGGAAAACGAAAACCATGTGACTGACATAGCTTCAATTTCCTCTGCTGAAAACCAAATCCCATTTTCACTGGTGGGTATTTCATTCATCTTTGCTTTTTTGGTTTTTTAATTACACAGCAGAAAGTGCTACTGTAATTTCCTCCCTGTGTAATGACAGCATTATTCATCAAGAAGCTTTTACTTCTACGCAGCAATTGCTTCTCTTCAAGAACCCGATTCCAATCTCCTCGGAGGCAGAAGGGATGATTTCTTGGCCTGAGGGTTAATTATCTGCAAACAAGTTAAAATCACACAAAACCTCACCCTGGGAAAAGGGAATCCAGGCGTGACCTTCAGGCTACCCGTCTTGCTGTCAGAGGGTGTGGAGCGCGGGTGGCCTGGCACCCCTGCCCCATGGATCCCTTGTCTGTCCGGTCAGACTGCACCCCGCCAGGGAGGCCACGAGCGCCTCGATCTCGGCTTATCTTCAGAGCTCAGTTTCTGGCGCATAGGAAGGACTCGATAAACGTTTGCAGAAGCGACCTGAATTGAAGGGACAGTGAACGGAGGAACAGGCTTTGAAATATTCCTGATTAAAAAAAAAGTTAAGTGTATGAAAAGGCCCTATTTCTGGACAAACAAAAAGAGCGAAGCAATGAGGAGACTCACTAGGGGCCGTCTGGGGACCAGGGATGGGGCTGGTGGGGGGGGGGCACGGCCGCCCCGTGGGACCCAGTCTCTTCTTCCCAGACTCTCCTCTCACAGCCACACCTCCAGGGACGCCTGTTCCTCTCCCCAGCTTCTCCAGTTCTCTTTTGGTGGGCTCAACACTCACTTATTCATTTGTTTTATTTTAATTCGGAAGCCTTTCTGAATACAAGTACGCTCGATGCTGGAACTCGGGGCAGTGGGCTGGAGGGAGACAAGGACCATTGACACCTGAGTGCCAGGTGCCAGGTACCACCGCTTGCACGGCCCAGCACGAACCCACCTGACACCCACGGCCTCTGGCGGCTGAACGCAAGGTGGTCCCTGCCCTCAAGGGCACCCGATGCTGGCACTCGGTGGGTGCTGACCAATGAGCTGTATTGTTTATGAGGCTTCGGGTCCGGCGAGGAAGGATGCACGTTAAGAAGCAACGCAGAGCGTGTACAGAGCTCCAGAGCAGCGGAGCGCGGGAGGGGCCGGAACCCTGAGGCACACAGGATCCTGGGGCAGACTCTGTGATGGGGTCACAGGATCCCGGGGAGGAGAGCCGGAGAAGGGAGGCAGGGACTGCTAAGGATCTGCACGGCCAGGCCACGCTGCAGCCCAGACGACACGGGACACTGGACACGTGGTGTGATAAATCACGCTGGGACATGGAGAAGGGAGAGGTCCGCAGCCGTGCTAACGAATGCTGAGGCCCTGAGACGGGCCAAGGGGCCCCATTTTTATGATCTTCAATTTTTAATGGGAAAGGATGTCTGAGAAGACAGACATCAAACAGCGCGCCCCAAACCGAAAGCTCCACGGGCCTCGATGGATTTCACTGCAAAGGGACTTTGAGCTCCAAGTGCACAGTACGGCCCCACTCTGCCCTCTGACACAACGTGACCCACAGAAGGATGTGCAGGAGATCAAGGGCAGGACAGAGGGAAACTGTTCATTAAAAACCTCGCTCGCCGTGTGGGAGCCATGGCTTTGAAGCCGGGGCCCAGAGCCGAGGGTGGGGTGGGACACACTAGTAAAGAATGACCTGGTCCAAGGCGTCAGTAGTGCTGGGGTGGAGAAGCCCGGCTTAGGGTGCTTTAGGTCAACCCCTTGGGAAATGGGCAGGTTTTCTGAGGGTAAGTGAAGGAATATAGTGCGTAATTTTATACTTGGAAAACTGTGCTTCAAAACCAAGCAAACAGAAAACAAAAACAAAGCAGGGAAGCCTGCTGCTGGAGAGAGAGAGGGCAGAGGCACCTGAGAATGACCCGGACCCCATCCCTCCAGAGGGAAGAACGGAACTCTGAATCTATAGGAACTCACAGCACGGTGATAGATCCTAAAACTTTCCAGAGAGGAAAATAAAATGAGCACGTATGTCATCTTTGAAAATACAAATAGTTGTATGCATGTTGCCTTTTCTGAACAAAGCTTCTCTGTGATGGGACTGTGTGCCTCCCCCTGCCTGCTCCCCCGAATTGCCTCAGATACCCCCTGCTCCAATCTCCTCATTCCCCGGCACTCTCTGCCAAGTCCAGGCCCAGCCCCAAGGCCAGGCTCTGAGACCCCTCTGGCCGGGCTGGAGCTTGGGCTCCACATAGGCTCAGGGTGCCTGGCCCTCTGCCCTGCCCTTGGGAGCGCCCAGGACAGACAAGAGCCCTGACTGGGCGCGGCCCGAGACCGACGGGGCTCTGGGGGCACCTCATTCATCAGCACAAGCCATTCATTTCAGCTCCCGAGAGAGGAAGTTGAGTCAACGCGCACTCAAGTCCACGGCCACCACCAGCTGCACAGGGCCTGGCTCTTTCCCGCAAAAGGAATATTGATGCCGCCTGGGACTAAAGCCTGCTTTGCTTAAGTGCCCCTTTCGGTTAAGTTGTGAGAAGTGGAAATCATAGCCATCTGCAACGTGAGTGGGCACTTTGGATGCTGAGAGCCATCGCAATCCAGTGCCAGCTTCCTGAGCAGCATGGCTCCCAACAGGCTGCAGGATGGGTGCTGTCAAAAGCATGCTGCCCAGCGCTACAGACAAGGGACCCTTTGCACCACCTTCAAAAGTCAATGGAAGGGGCTTCCCTGGTGGTGCAGTGGTTAGGAATCCGCCTGCCAATGCAGGGGACACGGGTTCGAGCCCTGGTCCGGGAAGATCCCACATGCCGAGGAACAACTAAGCCCGTGCACCACAACTACCAAGCCTGCGCTCTAGAGCCCAAAAGCCACAACTACTGAGCCCGCGTGCCACAACTACCGAAGCCTGCACACCTATAGCCCATGCTCCACAACAAGACAAGCCACCACAATGAGAAGCCCGCGCACCACAATGAAGAGTAGGCCCTACGCGCCACAACTAGAGAAAAGCCCGCACACAGCAACGAAGACCCAACGCAGCCAAAAAAAAAAAAGTTAATGGAAGCAGGAGTGGTGAGTCCACGTGGGGTGGCATCTGGGACAGCTTCCACACAGCTGGCTCAGCAACTCCTACAAAGCTGGGTCCCCAGATGCAGGGCCAGCAGCCTCAGAGAGTGGAAAATGTTATCAGAAAGCAGAGCCCACGTGGGGCAAGTACCTGGTTATTTCCTGGGGAAGCCCGATCACAGGAGGCTCAGGACCGGGCCCGACATTTCCAGGACTCGAAACTGAGCCTCAGCATCCTTCCCCTGGCTCGGCTCCCCTGAGGTTCCGGGCTTGCCTTCTCATTTAAACCACCTGGCTGCCAGGTACAGCTCTCCACAGTACACACTGTGTTTCTCTGTCACTTACTACAGGGACATGCGGTAGGAGAGAATCACGTGAGCACGGTCTCCGCTTTGCCAACAGCAAAAATCATTTTGAAGAAGGCATCCTTTCTAGATGAACAAAATTATTCTTCTATACGTCCGCGCCCCACTCCCCATCATAAATAAGTCAATTTCAGCTTAAGCAAACCTTGCTTCAAAAACAGCGGAAAAAAAGCAAAAAAACCCCCAATAAATCTGTAATGCTCTAAACCCCATAATTTCCCTCCAAGTGTCACAATGTGAAAGTCCCCTGCAGCACATCAGCAAGCAATGAGACCATCCCCAGCTATTGGACTACTGAAGCAAACCCAAATTACTGGGTAGAACTGCAGGCCAGGCATAATTCCTCTATTTACATTTCTCATGATACTATCCCTGTGACTGGAAACTCCTGCTACCGTTCAGAATTAACAAAGGATGCAGGCACTGTTGATGAAACATTAATGACCAATTTGCAAATGTTCTAGGACCGCTTTAGTTCATCACGGCCCATCACTGCGGCGGCACTCACCCACCTCCCAATTTAGTCTCTCAATTATTCAGCATCCATTAGGCGCCCACGGTAAGCTAAGCTCCGAGAGACCTTCACCCACAGCACCGCCCCTCTGACACTCCATGCACCTGACAGTCTTCTCTCTGCACAGGCAAATCGACCTTGGCCTTGAGGCAGGAAGCTCATTTAGAAATCATCCTCTCTGGGCATCCCTTGCATTACATCTCCAAGTGCGGAGGACACAGGGCAATGAGCCTGCTGGGATAGAAAGCTCCAGGAACTCTTCCGGGTGGTCCCAATGCATTGGAGGGAAACACCTGAAAATGAGGTCCCTGTGGTACCTCAACCTGTGAATTCTTCAGAGACCCACGTTATCTGGCCTTAATTAATTAATTCAGCCATTTGTTAAATATTTACTGAGCGCCTGCTGTGTTGGCGGCACTGTCTCACATTGAAGGAGGTAAGAGTAACTCAGCGGAGGGCTGCGCACTGCGGTGTGTTAAGAGACAAGTTCTGATCGCACAGACACGGGCCCACCTTCACCCATGTGGAGCCGGGGACCACGGAGGAAGGATGAGGTGAGAGACATGGAAAGGCCCTCCTCGCTCCAAACGACACCCCTCTCCGCCTGTTACGGACTCGGAGGCATCCTGAGTCCCAAAGATCCCCAGAAGGACCTTCTGACTCCAGAAGGCCCCCAAGTGCGCTTTCTTCACAATTACCTGAAAGCCCCCGGGGTAGCATTTCTGGTCTTTATTTAGACAGAAGGTCCCTGACCTGGTCTTTCCTTGTTCTGGCCACTCAGCACCACGCCGTTACCTCTGAAGAGTGATGAGAATGTAAGTGACACCATGACCAAGGTGAAAGCAGCAGATGCCGTGAAACAGGTGCAAGCGAGGTTCCAGGGGACCAGGGGAGAAAGAAAACTCAAGGCAGAGGGACGGGGTCTGACCGCGGAGGCGGCGTAATGGGAGCTGGCCCCCCAGTGACGGTCCCTCCAGTGAAACCCACGATGGGGAACGCAACCTCTATCCCCTACCACAGCAGCTACGGCAGCCACTGCGCTTACAAGCAATTTCCTGGGTGCCAAGCACTGGAGTTCATGCTTTTCCTACCGCGACAGCGCACTGACAAAGGTATTATTAATCCCATTTTCGAGATGGTCAAAGTGAGCTCAAGGAGGCTAAATGTCTTACCCAACGTCATGCCATTTGCACATGATGGTGGCAAAGCTGGAATGTGCGTCCTGTTTAACTGAGACCATCACTGAGACGACTTGAGGACGCTGCACGGTCATCCCGTGTCCAGTTACCCAGGACGCTCACTCTGCGAGGGCCCGAGTCCCTGGGGAGTGTGGTCTGTTGCTGAGAGCTGGTGTAGGAGCCACTGGCGGCTCAAGGGATTTCCAAGAGTAGAGAAAGCGGTGCGCTCTGGGGCTAAAGCGGGCGGCGGAGACCTCGGCTCTGGGGACCATGGGCTGGTTCCTTTAACTGCTGGTCCTTTTAACTGGTTCTTTTCCCACCGCCATCAGCAGCCTCTATCTCTGCCAAAACAATGGCTGTTCTGCAGTCGGGGGTCTCTGAGGCTCAGGGACCCTCAGGCTCCCTCCTTTTTGTTTCTATAGTAACCCAAGTGGGAATAGAAAAAAGGTTTTAGAAAGAAAAAAAAAGGCAAAGTTTCTCTTTGTGTTTCAACTGCAGGGTGGGAGGAGGTGAGATCTCAGAGCAGGTACCACGGTGGGGGGGGCGCGGGAAGGAGAGGGTGTGGGGGATGGAGTGCGGAGGGGGAAGCAGGCCCAGCCTTCCAAAAGCAGGCCTTGCCAGGCTGGTGTGGCCACTGCCCTACCCTGACAGTCACTTAACTGCTCAAATTCACCCACGTTCCTAACCATGAATGTTTCTAAGATAACGACCATGACAACGATGGCAATCAGAACACAAGATAACGCTTCCCTAGCACTTTTTCACATGCCAGGCACTATTCCATGAGCCTCACACCATCAACTCATTCAATGTTTACAAGTTCGTAGGTATTATTGTTGCTGTTTTACAGATGTGGAAACTGAGGCCCGGAGATGGCCGGGATCTGAACGCAGGCAGCTGGGCTGGACGGGCCATGCTTAGAACTGTTTTGTAACAGCTGCCTCAAAACTCAGATCTTATTTCTCTCCCCACTCAAACTCTTTTCTCACCTCTTATTATCAAGTTCAGTTACTGACTGTCAAGTCCAGTTCCGACTCGTCAGCTGGCACTTAAGGCCCCGCACGGCCTCCCTTCAAAGTCGCTTTCTCCCCACGAACCTCCTTCGGCCTGCTCCATTCCCTGCGTGAGGCCCAAAGTGTTGCTGTTTTCGGCCAGTAGTGCTTGGTCTCTCTTCCCCATGCGTTGGCCGGGAATGTCCTCCCCTCTGTTTCTGCAGATCCAGATTTCACCCACTTTCCTGTTCTAGGAGCTTCCTTCCCATATGCTCATCCCCCCCCCACCCCCGCTGGCCCTGAGCTCCAGAAACAACGCTGTGACGTCTTTCTCCCACCTTGACATTGGAGCTTCATGCAGGAAAGGAGCCGATCATGGTGCACAGCACATTTGTCTCTGCTCTCAGCAGTCCTTGCGCTGCCCCCTTCTCACATTTCCCCTCCACTCCGTATTTCTCACTGACCCTCAAAGTCTGGAAGGAGCGGTTTTGGGAGGGCATGCTTCTGCTTTGGTTTCCTTCTAGGGTCTCTGAGGCTTTGAAGACAGGAAAAGCTCTGGCTCAGCTTTTCTTCTCTTAGGTATAGTTCATTAGAAATTATCCTTCCTGCCAGAATCATAACAAACAGATGCATACTTCTACCCCCCTTAGGCCTAGTCCAGCTTTATTTATTACTAAACCTACCCCATCTCCTGGGCTAGCAGGTAACCCAACCTACAGCCTGGAGAACACAGCAGGGGCCATCCGGATCTATTGCTCTAAGTTCTAAGAAGCCCTCTGAGCAGGGGTGGGAAACTGCCTGCCTCCTTCTCAACCCCACTCGGGGCTTCACCCACTTAGTACCCGGCCCCAAGGGGCTATGGTATGACCCTTCTCATTTGGGAAAATATCTTCTATTTTCTACATGATCCTAAGTTTCCTAGAGGTTGGCTTCATGTTCTATTTTTCTTTATATCTCCCACAGTGCCTTGTATACAACCTGCCACTTAACAGACATTCAGTACATTTTTGATGAATGAATAAATGACTTTTTCCAACAGGACCGATATGATACACCCACAAAGAATAAATTAATAATAAATAATAATAAACATCATATTAGAGGTCCTAACCAGTGTAATAAGGCAAGAGAAAAAAAAAGAAATTAAAGGCATATGGATTGGAAAGGAAAAAATAAAATTCTCTTATTCACAGATGACATGATTTGCCTCACAGAAAACCCCACAGGATCTATAAAAAGGCTACTAAACTTTAGTAAGGTCACAAAATACAGGGTCAGTATTAAAAAATCAATTATTTTCTATAAACTAGCAATGAACAATTGGGAAATGAAAAATAAAAACAGTACCACTTGCAATAGCATCAAAAAATATGAAATATGTAAGAATAAGTCTAAGAAAATAAGTGCCAAATACATAGCCTGAAAAGTACCAACACTGATGACATAAATTAAAGAAAATCTAAATAAATGGCAAGATATGCTACGGTAATGGACTGAAAGACGCAATAGTATTTTTTTTTTTTTTTTTGTGGTACATGGGCCTCTCACTGCTGTGGCCTCTCCCGTTGCGGAGCACAGGCTCCGGACGCGCAGGCTCAGCGGCCATGGCTCACGGGCCCAGCCGCTCCGCGGCATGTGGGATCTTCCCAGACCGGGGCACAAACCCGTGTCCCCTGCATCGGCAGGCGGACTCCCAACCACTGCGCCACCATGGAAGCCCTCAATAGTATTTTGATGTCAATTCTTCCCAGACTAACCTACAGATTCAACAGAATTCCAATCAAAATCTGAGGAGAAGTTTTTGTAGAAATCAACAAGCTGAATTTAATTTTTTTTTTAATGGAAAAGCAAAGGGATAGCTAAAACAATTCTGGAAAAGAACAAAGTTGGAGGGCTCTTACTACCTGATTCCAAGATTTACTATAAAGCAACAGTAATCAAGCCAGTGTAATATTAAAGGAAGGAGAGACACATAAATAAAATGAACAGAATAGAAAATCCAAAACAGACCCACACATACATGGCCAGTTGATTTCTGAAAAAGGTGAAAATGCAATAAAATTTCATTTTACTCAGTGGTGAAAGGAGAGTCTATTCAACATGGTGCTAGAACAACTGGATATCCACAACCAAAAACAGTAAAAAAGAAACCTCAATTCACAAAAAATTATTTCAAACTAAAACTATAGAATGTCTGGAAGAAAATCTTTATAATCTTGGATTAGGAAAAGATTTCTTAGATACAACACCAAAGATATGATCCGTAAAAGACAAAAACTGATGAACTGGACCTTAAAATAAAGAAAATAATTTAAAAAATGAACAAAAGATATGAACAGGCAGTTCACCAAAGACATACAGATGGCAGATAAGCACATGAAAAGACACAACATCATTTGATACTAGCAAAATGCAAATTAAAAGCACAGTAATTTATCACTACATCTATCAGACTATCTACAAAACCAACGAACACACCAACAAACAAAAAAGTCTGACGATACCAAGTGCTAGTGAGGATGTTGACCACGTGGGACTACCACACGTCGTTGGCGGGAAGGTAACCGGAACAGCCACTTTGGAAAACAGCTCGGCGGGACTCTTACAAAGTTACACACACACCTAGCAAAGGACCAGCAATCACAATCTTGAGCGTTACCCAAGTGAAATGCAAACCTGTTCACACAACACCTGCCTGTGA
Source organism: Monodon monoceros (assembly GCF_005190385.1). NCBI lineage: Eukaryota > Metazoa > Chordata > Mammalia > Artiodactyla > Monodontidae > Monodon > Monodon monoceros. Next base: position 4,816,459 of record NW_021703780.1, on the reverse strand, counting down.
ATGTCTAGCAGCTTTATACATATTTGACAAAAACCGGAAACAACCTAAACGTCCCTCACTCGGGAAACGGGCAGACAAAGTGTGGTTCATTCACACAATGGAACACCACTCAGCAATGAAAAGGAACACGCTCCTGACACACAACGACATGGATGAATCCCAAAGGCATCAAGTGAATGGAAGAAATCAGGTTCAGAAAGTGATTTCATATGGTTCCGTTTATATGACACTCTGGCAAAGGCAAAGGTATATGGTTCGAAAGCAAATCACCAGATGCTACGGGTTGAGGGTAGAGGCACGGCCAGCTAAGGGGGCACAAGGGAAAAGGGAACTGGGGGTGACGGTGGGACCGTTCTGTACGATGGCTGGCAGTGATTGCATGACGGTGCTTGTTGAAGCTTGCAGAACTGTCCACAAAAGGAAGATTTTTACTCCATGTAAATATACCTTAATTTAAAAATAGAAAACAAAATTATAAGGAAGTTAAAGAACATTTTAAGTTCATTGGAAACTTGTGAAACCAAAAAAACCCCTTCCTGTCCTGGCCTTGGTCCACGGGGCAAAACGGGCTTTTTTTCAGTCACCTAAGCCCTACTTCGGCAGCATTTTGGAAACTACCCACAGAAGTTCCCTGAGGTTCTTCTGTCTTGTCCACCCCATATGCTGCCTGCCTCTCGCTCTCCAATCAGCTCCCCTCTGCAGCCCCCTGAGCTCGGCCCAGCTCTCCATTCCTATCCACGTTGCTGCACAGGAAGCCTCCCCGGCGGTGCAAGGTGACAGGATTACCACCCTCCTCGCGGGAACCGCCTCCGCCGGGAGGCTCTGGGGCGCCCCTCCTGGGGGTGGCGCTGGCGGCCACCTTGGGTCTCCGATGGCTCACACCCCCGCGCCTACCCCTTCCTTAGGAGAGGGTTTAAGTTTCTGGAAGCTGCCTGGCCTGGCAGATTCCAAGCGTCTATAAGAGAACTGAGGTCATGCGGTGGGAGCAGAGCCCTGAAATTGAACACAGCGGGCTGGCACCGTCCCCCGGGTCACCCATCCCCGCTGTCCTGGGGGAACGTGCCTGTCACCAGCAGGGCCCCTCACAACTGGGACTGCCTGCTGCTGCTGCAGCTGCTTCTAAAACTCATTTCAAGACGCACTTTGGCCCAAAGCCCTGAAACCTCTTTTCAGGAAGAAAGCATGGAGCCTCCCGATTTCATTTTGTTGCTGTTGTTTTTTTTTTTTTTTTTTTTTTTACTGCTTGTTCAAAGAAGAATAAGATAAAAATACCATCCTTGGGTGAAGTGAATTTAATTCAAACATTCTTAGGAATAGATTGAACCACCTTTTCCTCACAAACAAAACAAAAAAACGAGCCTGCTTCATTCTTGGTTTTCCTCAGTTACACAAAGAGAGAAAAAAAGGAAAGAAACACGGAGAATTTACAGGAAAGAGAATTTTCACCCGCCCGTCACAGGTGACCAAGAAACCTTATAACGTGCACTTCCGGAATTACTCCATCAAGCCTTCTCAGCAAGCCTACGAGAGGGATTCCGCTACCGTCCCGCATTACAGATGAAGACACCGAGGCCGGGAAGGGTAGCGATGAGTCCAAGGGTGCAGAGTTGGCGGTGCATGAAGCCAAGATTTGAATCCAAGCAGTCTTAGCCCAGGACCCATGCTCTTAACCAGATGCTGCCATTCTATCTGCACAGCTGTGGTCAGATCGAGATGCAGCTGCCTTTTGGCTTGTGAAGAAATGAAAGAGGTGTTAGATTTGTTTCTTCTCCACTTTCATCTTCTTTTACACCACCACTCAAGGTCAGAACTGGAACTCTGACGAGGACCCACGTCTCTGTGTGGGCTTCCCCTAACCGGTCCTCCCGACTCCTCAGCCGAGGTCATTACCCTTCCGAATTTCTGTCTGTTATCCCATGGTTTTTTTTTTCAGGCAGCCTTATCACAAACTATAATAGTTTTAGAAGCTATTTTTCCTTTTATAAAAAGGATCACGCTATATGTGATCTTGTGGGACTTTTTCCACTTATGTTCACAACGTTTACAACCAGGGGTTAGGATTTCAAATCGAGCTGTGGTCATTTAGAAGAAAGGAGGGGGAGGCGGTGGAGACACAGCCTCCTGGGGGCAGTACAAGGTGGCCATCACCCTGCCGTTGGGCTCAGTCGCCTCTGGGTCCTCACTGAATGTGGGATAAAATCCTGCTCCTTCCCTTGCTTTCTAAGGTCCAATCCAGCGGGACATCTTGACTATCTTGCTGACCCCTTCCACCCCACCTCACTCCCTATGCTTAGCAATGTGGCCCTGGTCCTCTCTCTGCTTCCAGAACATTCTTGCCTTGGCGGCTGAGCTACCTGTCCCACTCTACCTGCCTGAAGTTTCAGCCGAAAGTTACCTTCTCTGAGAGCCTTTCATGATCATCCAACCTAAACTCACCTCTCTGTCACACCACCCTGCTTTATTTTGGGGACAGCATCCCCGGCATTTTGGGTTTGTTATCTGCCTTCCCCCTCCACAGGAAGAAAGTCTTGCACAGGTCAAGCTGTGTACCTAGTGCAGACCTCTGGGGCTCCCCAAGACCCTTTCAAGAGCTCATAAGCCCAAAAAACCAATTTCACTATAATAAGACTTTATGTGCATCTTCCACCACGTTGACATTTAAGCTGTCGGTGCAAAGGCAAGCGAGGATAAGACTCTTGGTGCCTCAGCACGGATCCCAGTAGTGGCATCAACCTATTCTAGTGTTCATGGAATGTTTCACCATCTCACACTTGCAGGGAAAAATTCCAGTTTCATTTAAGCATCACCTCTGTCAACTCTTTACCCTTGAGCGCACAAGTCTTGTGTACATTCTGTGTGACTGAACAGGAAACACAGAGCACTTCCGCTACACCCTGAAGTGCAAGGGTTGCCTCAAGGAAGAGCACTTCCGTGATTGAGTTGTTAGCAGTTTTCTTCGTGGAACAGCAAGTTTAGGTGAAAGAACTGACAGACAGAGGATGGCAGAGATTTTCTCAAAAAATGAATGAAGTGAACCTGCCACTTCAAGAGGTGACAGTATTTTTTTGCCAAAGATAAATTTCAAGCTTTCAAGTGAAAATCTGAATTTTGGAAAACTCGTATCTGCCAACGCTTCCCAATACTTCAGACATGTCTGAGGAGACTGGTGGTGATGTTAGTGGAAGTGATGCTTTTGATCTTGGATAATGAAAGGTGTCGACACTGGAAAGGGCCGCACAACTCAGTAAACCAGTATTTTCTAACTGCCTCCCGCACGTGTCACTAAACCACGCGCAGGAAGAAGAGCCATTCAAATGGCAAGACAGACTAATGGATTTTGATGTAACTAATAAAAAGTTCACTGATGGGGTTCCAGATCCCTCAGCGCAACTAACTTGTAAGAAACTACTGCTTGTTGAGTTTTAGTGTAATATCAAAGACTCCCCAGAATCTTTTCAAAAGGCTATTAAGACACGTCTCCCTTTTTCTACAACATATCTGTGGCAAAGCTGAATTCTTCATGTACTTCAACCAAAAGAACTTAGAGCACGAGATTGAGCACAGAAGCTGATATAAGAGGCCGGCTCTCTCTATTAGGCCAGACATTAAAGAGATTTGAAAAAATGTAAACCAACGCCATTCTTTTCATTAAAACTTTTAGTTATTTTTCATAAACACGTGTTATTTCTGTGCATGTGCAATGGTTTCATGATTATGTCTAAATGAATTAATAAAATACTTTAAAATATCACATTTAAAATTTTCACATGGTCGACACCAGTAGATGTAACCCCATGTAAACAAGAGCTCCCTGGGGTCCTCAATGATTTTTAAGAACATAAAAGGGATCTCGAGACTAAAAAGTTCGAGAATCTCTGTTCTAGTGGCTAGTACGTGCTAGGTACTTGATAAACGTTGTTGAATGAATATACTAAAGACACATTCTCTTTAATGTTTGTCTACCCTCCCGTCTCTCTTTGAAGACATCTCTGTGGAGGCTTAACAACAGCTCACAGCTTTAGAGTCACGCCAATGAGAGGAAGACCCCGTATCAAGAACACGTGAACCCCTGAAGTCAGGAGTCTCCCTCAGAATCGGTATAAAGTCTCCGACATTATTATTTTTTCCATCCTTTTCTTTTTATTTCGTGCCCACATCAAGATACAAATTTTCAAACTAGTTGTAAATGTGCTTGATGCAGCTGCTTTAATCTTAATCACCGGTACTGCAGTGGAGTTTCTTTGTTTTTGCTGTGGTGCATGAGGAACGCAGTGGTCTAGCTATGCTGCCTGCTGAGTGGGAGCCTGACTACCATTTGAACACCACGTTTTAATAGGCAAGCATGTGACATGTTTTAACAGTGACTCCCAAGCTTCTGGGAGACAAGTGACACTGTGACTGTGACAACTTTGTGGACAACAGTGAGTCCATGGAGTGTTTGCCTCACGGGCAAGGAGGCCACGCTCGGAAGCTGCCTCATGTCAAAGTCAACACACGCTGCTTTACAGGGTTATTTGTGAATGG
>NW_021703780.1:4810496-4811925 GCF_005190385.1 Monodon monoceros | reverse complement strand
CATGTCAAAGTCAACACACGCTGCTTTACAGGGTTATTTGTGAATGGACTGCAATACATAGAAGCAACTACAACTTTTTAGATGACGCTGCAGATCCTGAACTTGGAGCTGTCTTCCCCTAGAAGAGGGACTCTCTCTTTCCTGTGTCCCACCAATGATGAACCTGGGACAGCCCCAGCTCTTGGCTGGCCAAACATCCCAGAAATTCTCCTGAAGCCACATAATGCTCTGCTTTGTGTTGAAGCCTGGAGAACGTCCGCACCCAAGGGCACTGACTGGACTCTCACAGCTGCCTGGCCTGCATTTTCCAAAAAGGGTCTCCTGCTTTCAAAGGCCCGTGTTAGCATCTAAGTGCTTCCCTCAGCCACAGGGAGCCTATGTCTTCAGACAAGTATCACTGAATCCGCAGGGAAGGGGTGGAGACTAGGAGAGGAATCTCAGGTCCTGACTGTGATGTAAACGTCCCCTGCAGGGGATGCAAGAGGCGAGACTCCCAGTGGATTGGAGATGTTCCCCCATCTTCCATGGGAAGACTGAGGAGACCCATACTGGTTTAGAAGAAGCAAAGATTCGATGTTAACGGGAAGATTCTAGATAAAACTTCCCCATCCTTGCAACACATCTAACCTGAATCTAATAAACCAGAATTTAATGAAGACATTTTATTTTCAAATCCCCAAAAGTAGCCACATAGCTTTGGGCTGAGAGTCGGATTTCACAGGTCGAGCAGGAATAGGTTCAACTTTCGTCAGCTACTCGGTTAGGAGAGGAGAAGTGGGCCACCGAGAGACACAGAGAAACACCACATATTTTTGGGTTCAACGAGATGAAAAAGGTTTCGGTTAAAAAGAAAAGAAATGTAGCTTGTGTTCTGGGTAGTCGCCCTTGACTGTAATATTCTAAATGTCTCCTCTTGTCGATCTATCAATTACAGCCTGTTTCACCGACTTACTGTTAACTCTGGCATCATCTGAAAACAGGTAAGTCACTACACGCCTATCAGCAAAGACACGGCCAGCACCGGGATGACAGGACATCTGCAGAAGAGGGTGTACAGTGATGAGCACAAGGTATTCACCCACTCATGCTCTCAGCATCTACTCAGTAGGCTCCTACCACGGGCCAGGCTTGGCGAGCGTGGGTCTGTTCACCGAGGGCCCAGAGTTGAGCAAGACAAACCTAGTTCCTGCCCTCAGGAGGTTCTCAGGCCACAGCACAGAGAGCTCAGTAAATGATCACACAATTAATAGTTTAAAAAGCCCCTTTAATTACTGATCCATCCTCGTTTTCCTGCCTTTGCAATTAAGGGAAATAGGGATGGTAGAACAAGTTCTGATGCATTCTTAGGAGACAGCTGACTAGAGTGTTAGGAAGGTGATAAGTAACGGATCAAGACAAAGCTCATCAATGGCTGCTAAAAGCATTAGGA
>NW_021703780.1:4762187-4810096 GCF_005190385.1 Monodon monoceros | reverse complement strand
GGGGGGGAGGGGGTGGTGGTGGGGGTGGTGGGGGTGGTGGCAGCGGCGGCGGCGGTGGGGGCGGGGTGGCGGTGGCGGCGGCGGGGGCGGGGGCGGTGCTGTTATCCCAGGTGTATTAAGCTGATGACACCTGAATCTACTGCTTAATCTTAATGGCACAAAAAGAGAGGCACATGGAAGTACAGAACAGCATCTGTGAAGCAGTCTTGCCTCCTCTGTAAAAAGTCAAACTTAAGTCTGACTAAGCCTGTAGATTCAACTAGCAGTTATAGGAAACACGGAGGACAGAAGAACATGGTAAATGACACCACAGGGATGCGATCGGCTGCATCTCCGAATGTGGGAAACTGCACGGCACGAACAACCCAATTTCTTCAACAACGAAAAGGACCCAAAAAGAGGGAGGGGGAAACATAGATTAAAAGGCACCGAATAGACACCAACCAAATACAGCTGTGGGCCTTGTTGGGACCTGGATTCAACCAACCACTGGGAAAACAAAGTATGAAACAAACAAGAAAATTTGAACAGTGACTTCATATTTGCTAATTTTTTTCAGGCAGCGATAAAAATATAGTAGTTATGCTTTTTTGGAAAGTGTTTTTTCTTTTTTCCAGTTATAGGTACTTACATGAGTATTTATGGATGAAATGGGATTAGCTCCAAAGGAATAAAGGGGAAATAAGCACATGAAAAGATGCTCAACATTATTATTATTATTCAATAAAAAGAACTGAAGTACTAATACATGCTGCAATGGGGATGAATCTTGAAAGCGTTGTGCTAAGTAAGAGAAGTCAGTCACAAAGGACACCATATACGACACAATTCCATCCATATGAAATGTACAGAATAGGCAAATCTACAGAAATAAGAAGCAGATCACTGTTTGCCTAGTGCTGGGGAGGGGGTGGAGGAAAGATAATATTGGAGGGTTATGGCCAAGAGTTCCTGGGTTTGTTTTTGGGGTAGTAGAAGTATTCTAAAATTAATTGTGGTGACAGATTCACAACTCCGTGAATATGCTAAAAGCCACTGAATTGTACGCTTAATAAAAAAGAGTCAGAGTTGGGCAGGGAGTGGGTGAGGATACAGGTGAGATATAACAGACCATGCGTTATAAACTTTTTAAATGTGTAGGTTCTCTCCCAGAGGGTCAAACCCCGCCTCTGCCAAGTACAAGCTGTATGAGCTTGGCAAGATATGTAACTTCTTTGAACTTCAGTTTCCTTAAATGTGAAATGGGGGGAATATAGGTTTATATGGAAAAAATGAGGGTGATACATTTAAAGCATGTGGTACAGTGTCTGGAATATATAAAATGCTCAATAAACAGTGACCATTATTATTCTCAACTCTGTTTTTGCTTTTTTTTTCCTTTTTCGTATCATCCCTTTCAGGAGCATCTGTTTCCTCAGCATCTCCCTCAGAAACCACCGTAATGATGGACACCTAGTAGACGCTCATAGACATCTTCCCGACTTTTCCAGATGCTTCCTTGGCTTCGTCCTTATTTTTACGGTTCTCCTTAAGGAGACTGTCCTTCCAAGGGTTCTGTTTTCTGTGACTAAAGGAGTTAGTTTTCTATTTGGTCTCAGGCTAGGACTGAGGATTTAGGAAGAGCAGCAAAGACGTAAGGAAACCAACTGTAGCCACATCGATCAACTCCGTGCCGGAAGGCCGACTCCCCCGCCCAATGGCCACAAACACTGGGATAGCAAAGGGTAGAGGCCCACAGACCATCCTTCCGACCGCTTTCTCGGGCGGTGCCTTTGGTATCACCTCTGGCTCAGCCCAGAGGCGGCTGCATCTCGCTGCTCCCGTTAACTCTGGACTCTTAACCGCCACAGTCATCTGCCCTGGTTCCTGCTCTCACATCACAACTGCATCCTAAACTAGCAAAGTGCTTTTTCAATCACGAAGGCTCTCTATGAACTGAAAACAGTAAAACTAGGATAAATATTTTATAAATGGCACTCTGAAAGCACCGCTCAGACAGACAGACACACACTCAATGGGATTTCTATGCTCACATATGCTCTCCACACAGAACAGCAGCATCTTCTCCCATCCGAGTCTGCTCCAAAAGAGATTCAAAAATTTTTGTGTTGTGGTACTGTGCATATCAACTGCACAAGGCAATCAGCCAGGGAGAGGTTTAAACATATGGACTCAATTGCAGGGCTTTGAAAAACGCTGTAGAACAAGACGGGGATGGGCTCTTCCACTCTGCTCTCTGGGACCGCCACCCGGCAGGGCAGGAGCTGGGCCCAAATAATTTACCCTGGGGACACGGGGCCGAAGGGCTGCCCCCAGCTCTGCAATGGTCTGTCCAGAGGTGCAAAGGTGCCCGCGAAAGCTGTCTTAAGAGCAACGCTATTCAGCTTTCTCTCTACCTTGGAAAATGCCCAGATTTGCGTGGAAGGCCTTCCCCACAGACGCACACAGTCAGAAATGTCTGTGGCTGTGTGCACCAGACACATTCTGGTGATTAACTTTATGTTCCTAAATGTCAATTTTCCCAGACCAATCCATTTGCAAGGTGAGCGGGTGTGACCTACAAAAGAATGAACCAAGAAATGATTTTATTTGACTGTTATGGTGTCTAGAATTGACACATTTTACACATTTGCTAAAATGAATAATGTTTTTCCAATGTACTTGCACCGTCTCTTCATCGTCCTCTGGTTTAGAACTTGAAACAGAACTGTGTCTTTGCTACCTCGTTCAGATACACTGATGGTGATGTTTTGTAACCGAATGGCTGCCTGCTCTGGGAGCACAGTGTGGCCTCACCTACCCTGCAGATACCCTGCCTCCTTCCTTATCCAGACGTGTCCGTTCCCAGGCAAAGGGAAGAGAAAAAGAGTAAACAAAATCACAACTCAGAAGTTCTACCCTAATGCCAACTTGCCATGGCCACTAAAGGTTTGCGGTTGCTCACAGGAGGTCAGGATAAGGTAGGGAGCTGGCTGTACGCTGTCACGTGGCTCTTTCTCTTCCTTCCAGAAAGCTTACTGGGATGGAGGTATCACGATACTGCCCTGAGAGCTCTGTAGGCAGACCTGCACGCTCCATTTCAGGGCGGGTACAGGACTAGGTCCAGGCGTACGTACCCGTGGGGTGGGCACGCTTTACCACAGCTTCCTCAGCACATCCCTGCAGCGGGTCCCTGTGACCGGGCAGCTGTGTAGCACGTGGCAGGCGGGCAGAGCTCTCCCCACCCATCCAGGGTTACAGCCAGGACAGGATGATGGCAGCGGCAACCCTGCCCCCACCATATTGTGGCTGTTTTCTGAGGACTTCCTTCCTTTCTGACACTGCAGGATACTTTAGGCTCATTCTATGCATTTCCTACCCCAGGCCTAGAACCAGCCATTCCTGCAGGCAGCCCTGCAGCCGTGCTGTTAAGCTCCGTTGGTTGGTACCAGGGCGGCCTCTGGTCTAGGGCTGGTCTTCCCCATCACTGAGGTGTCACCCTTCTGAGTGCTGTGTCCGAGGTTTCCTACTGTGGCTGGTGGGAACATGAACTTGCCCTGCCCCCTGCCCCAGGCACTGCTCTGCCTGTTCCCTTCTGGTGGTTCTCTCTTCGGCTGCTGGTGGCTTCCTCACATGGATGTGCCGCTGGGCACCCAACTGAAGACCGGGGGGAACTGCTCTGAGATGTCCGGAGCACCTCTCCAGGCAGCTCTGCCCTCCTTGCTACCCGGCCTGGTGGATTCCAGCCGCTGTGGCCTCCCAGACACCTAACTCTGTGTCCTCGGCTTAGAGACTCCTGGGCTCGGCTCAGCTCCCCCTCCTGGCACTGAGCCGGGGACGCTCTCTGGGCAGTAAGCTGGGCAAACGGAGGGCTTGTCTTGACCGTCTCCATCACAGGGATTGCTGTGCTGTGCTACCTTACGTCCAGTGTCTGAAAATCACAGCTTCATCTATTTTGTCTAGAGTTTTAGTTGTCTAAGGCAGGAAGGTAAACTCACTTCCTGTTACTCTGTCTTGGCCTAAGCAGAAGTTCTGAGGTTCACCACACAGAGGGTCCCACTTAGCCTGTGATGGACTTTCCTGGGACACTATTCTTGTCAAGGTCAGTAATCTGCAGTGAGTCACCTCCCAGATGAGCAAGTACACAGCTGTGACCACACTGCACCGCACGGCCAAAATAACAGAGCGGGCATATCTGTCATGGTCGCACAGAAGATTGCTGGAGATGTAAAGTACAAATAGGATTAAACCGGGAGGCCCTGGAAGTCAAAATGCCTTCCTTCGTGTTCGACAGGACGCCCAGGAAGCTGTGGGGGGAGGCCGCCTTGCCAGGTGCACCTGCCCTTCCCAGGAGACAGGGCCCTGGATGGCCAATGGCGGCCAAGGGTTTACACGAAAACAGCCCACAGGAGAATGACTGTTTTCCCGGGATGGTCCCTGCTGCCCGCCAAGCTGGGAAGAGGACTCACCGACAGTGTGAAAGCCCACTCGGCTAACGAGGGCACAGGGAAGATGGTGTGGCTGGAAACGCCCCCTGGGCTCTCCATCTCCAGGTATCTCGTGGAGTGACACACGCACACACACTCTTATGGAACAAGGAACTGTAATTTTCTTCTCAATTCCATTGTCTTAGGTCTTCACAGCCTTCTTCCCAAGACAGTGATGCAGGCTTTAACGATTTGCAAGCAAATTTTAAAACTCTAGGAACCTTACACCAAAGGAAAGAACACTTTTCAGTTGGAAGTGCTTTAATCACTGTAAATCAGAAGTGCTGCGGAGGGAATTTTCTCCGGGCAGCTCGTCCTGCATGTCGGTGACCCCCGAGTGGCAGCTCTCCCTGTAGATGGCAACACAGAACCACGCGGACACGCGCAGCCGGCGGATGCTACTGCTTTCACGGGCCTCCTTCAAGCAGGGGGCCGAGGCGGCTGCAACCAGGTCAGAAAAACAGCCGAGGAGTGGCCGCCTTCCCTGCTCTGCTCAGAGCCCAGCACCAGGCCACGGACGCACCCTGAGCGTGGGGTCCACTCCCAGCATCCCCAGCCTCCCCCCCGCCCGCACCTTCTGTCCCCCCAGAGCAAGTGGGCGCGGAGAGAAAGGGAAGTGTTTACCCTCATAAAAGAGTAGGCGGCTCCTAATGGATGAAGTCACCATAAAGGACCCTGAAATTCCCGGCTTCAGACGTGGAGTTTCTTTTAAGACTCGTTTACAGTCACGCATGGCCAGTTAGGAAGGGTCTCAAGAAGGCTAGCTCACGGGCCAGGCCCCTGGCCTCAGAGTTAGTTGACATGCTCGTCTTAAAAACAGGGGGCTTGGGCTTCCCTAGTGGCGCAGTGGTTGAGAGTCCGCCTGCCGATGCAGGGGACGCGTGTTCGTGCCCCGGTCCGGGAAGATCCCACATGCCGCGGAGCGGCTGGGCCCGTGAGCCATGGCCGCTGAGCCTGCGCGTCTGGAGCCTGTGCTCCAAAACAGGAGAGGCCACAACAGTGAGAGGCCCGCGTAACGCAAAAAAAGAACAAAAAAACCCAGGGGGCTTGTGAGGAACAGAGGCGGGGGAGGGGCTGTCAGCAGCAGCCACCTGTCTGGGAGTTTTGCGTTCAGTGGGCACGCGACGGAGCTCTGCTGAATGACACAGAAGCTCTTGCAGTGACTTCCCCCTGCCCCCCCTCCCCTTTCACTTCATTCCCTTTAGGACAACTGCCTGGGGTCGGAGCTGTGAATTCCCACACCTGGGAGGCCACAGCACAGGCCGCGGCTAACTGACGGTGCAGGACCTACTGGTAAATGACCACAGCTGGCCACTGACACGGCCCCCTTGATCTCACATCCTGACCGAGAGTGAACTGAGGTGCACGCACAAAATCAATCCAGATACAGACTTAGGCTCAAACCATAAGGAAATCCAATATATCCTGGGCAAACCTAAGGGACGGAAGTTTCTAACAAAAATACGATGCTATTTGCTACAATATTTGCTCATGACTTAGGGGACCACGTCCAACGCCCTTCAGCTCGGGCGTACTGCCACCACACCAGACTGTTCGCCGCCTGTGAGTTTTCATTCTAGCACAGCATCCTCCCCACCTGCTCTACCTGGCGGATCCGTCACTCTGTAAGGTCCGATTTGAACATCGCTCTCCCCGTGAGGCAGCCCTAACGCCCTGGTGGTAAGGAGCACGTGGCCAGGGCCCCTTCCCCACGCCCCCCCGGCCCTACCGTTCCCCGCAGTCAGGCAGGCACCCCTGCACCCCACCACCTGCCAAGGGCCTGCCTTCGGCTTTGGGCCGTGAGGCGGCGAGGCAGGGGCTGGCTTCAATCCTCCTGGGACCCCCGGGCCTCACAAAGCGCCTGGCAGGGTGGGGGGCTCCGTGAGAGGAAGGGGAAGAGGCTGTGCTCCACGGACAGCAGGGCCGCCAAGCAGACGGACGTGCTCTCTCTCTCTTTCTCTTCCTGCCGTGGGAGGCGGGCTGTGTGCTCCACGGATGGTCTGGCAAGACCGAATGAGCAGAGGTCTGGTGCTGGGCAAAGCCCCGGACTGGACCAAAGAGGCCTGCTGAGCCTTTCTGTCCTGCAGAGACTTCCGGGCGAGCGAGCAAGTCTGTGGTGGGGCTGGAAGGAAGGGTCTCAACTGCCCCTCACTCGGCTGGAAGGGTCTAGGCCTCCTCTATGGTCACGGGCCGCAGGCCGGGCTGGACCGGCGGTGGGGCTTTCTGATGCTTGGCTTGTTTCAAAGCTCACTTCTGAACCCTCGTCATCGTCAGATGCTGACGCTGTTTTCAAAACCGTGGACTATTGGAACAATGTCCCCACAGAACTCCCCCATCTGCTCACGAGAAATGGCTTTTATGAGTGAGGCTGCGTGGCCACCCCCCAGGTAAGCCCTGCTGCTGACCCTGGACCCGGGTCCACGGGACCCCGCATGACACAACTGTTTCTTTCGGCAAACACGGTGACAAGGGGTGACATCATCCTAGTAGAGGAAAGTGGGCAAAGGCCACACACGGGATAAAGTGAGTGAGAACGAGCAAGCACTCAGGGGCCTCCGTTAGGACAAAACCAAACATGTGGGTTCATCACGGCACTGGGGAGGAAGCCGAGCTGTGTCTGCTCGGTCTTTACAGAGCGTTGCCGACTGTGAGGTGGGAACCGCGGGATCTTCACAAAGGACGGGGGCGCTGCCACTTCCCGGCTGCCCCCAAGTCTCAGAAGCTTGTCTGACTGCCGCTCTGCTCACCTCCGCCAACATCTGGCACATCTCGAGGCTGAAGAACTAGTAACAGAATCAACAGAAGAGGCGTAACGGGAGGAGGAACAGACAGGAGGCCGGGAGCATCTGGTCGACCCTCCTCTAGGGCCGGCCAGTGAGCTGCCTGGCGCTCGGGGGGTGCGGCCCCTCCCTTCTGGTCAGGGAGCGGGGCTCTCAGCAGCGACCCCAACATACGCCTTCCAGCCTACAGCCTGCCCCGGGGTAAGCATTACCTAAACAACGGAAACTGCTTCACGGTGTGGGCTTGAGGGGATACACGCCACAAGAAGCTACCCAGGACCTCAACCACCTACGCCATGGTGTGGAGGGGGACCGCGGGAGTGTCCACTGACACCCAGGCTGGGAGGCCTCCCACTCCGGCACTTAGCAGAGGGACTTTGCCAGTAGCTCGCTCTGCTTTTTCCTCTGAGCGCACTGCTAAGTTGAAACATATGGATTTCCTAATATTTAACAGTTTAGACTTCGAGAAATGGCAATCTCAGGTTTTTGTAATATTTGCTATTCACTTTATGGTTTATTTGGCCAGACTGTAACCTGTGCAGCACTTTGCAACTGTGAGTGGTACTGCTATAATTCTGGTCACTTCTCCACCTTTAATGACAAAATTTTATCACTTCTGTACTGAAAATACTATTTTTGCTTGCTCTGGAAAAACTCAGTAAGCTTATGGAGATCACTGAGCTTCAATAATATTAATAACTGTAATAATAACAGCACATAAGTGTGGACATGAGCATTCCACATATACTAACTCACTTATTCTTCACAACAGCTCTGAGGTAAGTGCTGTTATTACCTCCGTGTAAGAGCAGGAAACTACTTAACAGGATTCCATAAAACAGACAACGACCAAAACTAGAGCTGCATGGCTCCCCAGTGCAAGTAAGTCCAAAATGTTAGATATTCATGATCATGCTTCCTAGTTGTATGTTTCTTTTTTGGCTGCTTTGGAGAAATCATCACACTTGCAGATCGACACTCCACAGTCCCATTAGAAACCTGTTCATTATTACCATCTGCATGCTGATTTGAGTCCTAGAATTTAGATACGACTTTCCCTGTTTTTGGACTTCAACGAGTCATTCTGAACCACTGATCCCACCACTAATGAAAAAGACAACTTAGCACATGTAAATATTAACATGCAAATGAGACAAAAATACATGTACAGATAATTATACCCTTTTAACTGACTGTTAGCTGAGAAGTAACCAAGATGGTCCCTGAGCGTACGTGATATATTTAATACCCTTTATTACCATGACTTATTAAGAAAAAAATCTGACCAGTGCTAGAAGTTTTTTTAAACTCTGATCATCCCCACAACCCCAGGAAGGAGAATCCAGCATTGTGTTTCTAAAGCCCACCAAGGGGAGGTGACACAGACCTGCCCGGAGAGGCAGTGAGTGGAGGGCCAGGGGGCGCCGGATGAGAGGCGGGTTACGGGGCCCACACGGGGAAGCACTAAGGGTTTGGAGGATCCCGGGAGCAGGGGAGGCCAGCAGCCTGCGCCCGTGTAGCATCTCCTAGGGGTGGCGGGACCTTTCTAGGAGAGATCAGGGATGCAGGGCAGACTGAAGATCCAGAGCGGAAGCTTCTAGAGCCCTGATGAAGACCATCGTGCCCAGCTTTGTACAGAAGCAGAGGACCTGTTGGCCTTTAAGGGCCCCCCAGGTGTGGACACAGGGAGTATCACAGCTCTGGCCAGTGTGGTGAGGTGGACAGCGTTGCTTCCTACATTCTCAAGGCTTTCTCCCAACCTGGTATGTGTCCGTGGGGGTGGGGGGTGGGGTGGGGGGAGAGCTTATGAGACGGATTACATCCAATTTGGACAAGTAAAGGAAGATGCCATTTCTCACACCCCAAGCTGTGTGATAAAATGTATACCTGCTATAACCCTAACTATTATGAAGAATGCAGTGGGATAACTGCAAAAATCTCTGATCTGATCTTGTATCTTACTTTCCTCTGAGATTGTCAACGGCCAGCTAGTGGGAAGCAGCCGCATAGCACAGGGAGATCAGCTCGGTGCTTTGTGACCACCTAGAGGGGTGGGATAGGGAGGGCAGGAGGGAGGGAGACTCAAGAGGGAAGAGATATGGGAACATATGTATATGTATAACTGATTCACTCTGTTATAAAGCAGAAACTAACACACCATTGTAAAGCAATTATACTCCAATAAAGATGAAAAACAAAAAACAAAAAACAACAACAAAAAAATTGTCAATGGCCAGTAGACCCACAAGTTTCCCCACTAGGGACCACCAGGGGTCCATGACCCTTATTTTACAAAACAATGTATAGATCCTAAGTAACATGAAAGAAGGGACCTCTCCGCACCAGGCAGGTAGTAATAAGCATACAACCAAAACGTTGACCTGATGTTGTTTGATCACAGAAAAGTTTGTGCCCTCAGAATCATTACACAGTATGAAGAGCTCCTATCCCAGGGGTTACCACAGGGTCATCATTCTTTGGAACCATAACACATAATCCACAAGACCTGACAGTTATATTTGTTTTTAACGATTGTCTGGATTTTATTAAATGAGAATTTAAGGGAAAATAATTTGTTCTGGTGTAATTTACTCGTTCTTTCCTTCCTTCCTCCCACCCCTCATTATTTTACCCTCCAGTGTTTGGGGCACAGCAGTGCACTGGAGGGAAGGGAAAGCCAAAACAAATTCACCAAATCTTTATTAACTAAAATCCAAGTAACCAGAATCCTCAGACAAGCTTTATCTTACTGTCTTTTCACTTGTAGAAGATGGCATGCTGAGCATTTATTTTTAAACAAATAAAATAAAAACTTCCTAAATATGGCTTAGGGACAGTCCAACTTTAGCCCAGAACTCACATACCTTCTAAAGTTTTACAATAAGAACTGGCCTGCACTAATTTGTTAAATTGGTTAATTGCCTTTCCACCAGGTTCTAGGAATACTTGTGATCACAGCCCATTAGGAAAACATTTCAATTATCAAACAGAAATTAAAGCTAAATTTCAGGGAGAAACTAAAAGCATTTTCTGTATGAATTCTGATTAGTAAAAATATTGAACCAATCAGAACATACATTTCACAAAACATTTCAATTGACTGAGGTTAATCAAAATAGACATCATTACCTCTGTAGTCATTGCCCGCTCCCAAAAGTTCAGTGTATTCCCCCCCACACACAGCAAAGAAAAATGCTACCAAAAATCTGACTGAGTATATACTTTTCTAAAGGAACACTTTGAAATATTTCACTTTCTGGGGCCCCAGTTAAAAAGCATAAAACCCACTTTCCAACAGGGAGAAAATTGTTTTTTGTTTTTCTTTTTGTTGTTCATTTGCTGACTCTTAATGAAACACTTAAAAAGGTTATATACCACTGGCTTTCAAACGTCCCAGATTTTGGGATACATTTTATAAGTTTTACCAAATTTCTAACTTGGGGGGATATCAAGAACAATAGTGTAATAAAACAGAAGTCAGAAAGGCCTAAGTTAAAAAAATAGCCAGTATGAGTGTGCAAATGGGGTAAGAACACATATACACACATACCATACTGGTATTTTATATCTGACAAGTCACCCATCTATTTTCCACCTACATTACTGCTCCCAAGATCTATTTTAATATTTATTGTACATGTCAATAAAAATGAGTAGTGAAGAGCACTGCACTCAGCCACACGCCATGAGTGTCCCATTAAAGCACAAGACAACTTACTAATAAAAAGTTCTCGTTAGAACACACTGAGCATTTCAATTAGCCTTTTCATTTACTCACATTATCTTAAAGTTGACACAAAGTTAACCACTCCCCACTTTTCATTTATTTCATTTAATGACTATTTCTTCCTCATTTCTACTGTTCTTTTAGGGATGAATCCAGAGAAAATGAAAAACCAAAGTCCTACCAGCACCAGAATTGTCAGCTCTTGATACCAGCACTTAAAAAACTGTCTGTGCATAGAGAACAGACTTGTGGTTGCCAAGGGGGAGGGGGAGGGAGGGAAGTACTGGGAGTTTGGGATTAGCAGATGCAAACTATTACACAGAGAATGGATAAACAACAAAGTCCTACTGTAAAGCACAGGGAGCTACAGTCAATATCCTGCGATAAACCATAATGGAGAATATGAAAAAGAATGTATGTATATGTATAACTGAATTGCTTTGCTGTACAGCAGAAATTAACACAACATTGTAAATCAACTCTACTTCAATAAAATTAAAAAAAAAAACGCCTGGGACAGAGAACCTGTCATTCTGGATTCTAAAAGGACATCAGACGCCTCTGTTCTGCACCCGCCCCGAGATGCTGCTGTGCGCATGCGCAGTGTCTGGACTCCGGAGCCCCGCGCGAGGTGCACGCGTGCTTCCACGTTCACGGTCAGGTCCCGTTGCGGGCCTGGGCAGGTCATCCCGATGAATGAGAGAACCCCAGGCCTCCGGCGCCCGCCCCCCCCCCCCCCCCCCCGCAGACGCGCCACAGGCAGGCAGCCCATTTGTCTGCCTCGGCCACCAAATCCCACGGGGCCTCCCAGCCTTCGCCGCAGGCTTTTCAGGCCTTGAATCTTATTTAATGTTCACGGGAAACAGCACCTGCTGCCTGCTGGACCCATAAAAGTCTTGTTGAAAATGAATACCTTGCTTAGGCAAAGGCATGAAGGAAAGTGTTCATCCTCTTCTGAGGCCATCTGGGAAGGAAAACAATCTGCCTGGCACAAAGGCGGGGCGTTAGAGGGCCCTGCAGGCCCCTGTGTGTCTGACACCTCACTTCCTTAGCAAAGGCATCAAAGGGTCGAGGATCTTTATTTGATTCTGTCTCCAAAGCCAGGTGTCCCCCTCAAACACATGTCACCAACCAGAAGTGCAGTGAGCAGTGAGAATCATGGCAGATTACCACCGCCTCCGCAACATACCCACCCACTGATGAACTGCCCAAATTCCAGTGAGGCTGTGGCTGTGGCTTAAGGACCCTGGTCCTAGTGACTCCCATGACCATGGGACCTCGGGGGACACTTCACAAGGCCCACGTCTCAGAAGGGTTTCCTCAGCCCTGGAAGCGCTCCTTGTAAATAAGATGCTTCTGAAAGAAGCGCTCTTGGCCGGGTGCTGTCTTCCCTCTCTGACCCCCGCACATCACGGTGGGAGAGGCCCAGACATTATTACCTGGCTTCCCCTCTGCTCTCTGCTCCATCCAGACTCCTCCCAAAGCCAATTTTCTACATCCAGAGTTTTAACTAAAGAGCATGACACAAATCTATTGTTAATAAGATTCAAACGATATCGGATGCATTTTAATTTTTTTAATTAATTAATTTATTTTTGGCAGCGTTGTGTCTTTGTTGCTGCATGCGGGCTTTCTCTAGTTGCGGCGAGCGGGGGCTGCTCTTCGTTGCGGTGTGCGGGCTTCTCACTGTGGTGGCTTCTCTTGTTGCGGAGCACGGGCTCTAGGCGTGTGGGCTTCAGTAGTTGTGGCTCGCGGGCTCTACAGCGCAGGCTCGGTAGTTGTGACGCACAAGCTTAGTTGCTCCGCGGCATGTGGAATCCTCCCGGACCCAGGTTCGAACCCGTGTCCCTTGCATTGCCAGGCGGATTCTTAACCACTGCGTTACCAGGTAAGTCCCTCGGATGCTTTTTTTTTTTTTCCTGTGCCTGGTATTGTCACGTCTAAGTATTTCTAATTTCCATTATGATTTCCTCTTAGACCCATTAACTATTTAGAGATGTTTCCAAATGTATGGTTTTTTCTTTACATCTTTATTGGAGTATAATTGCTTTACAATGGTGTGCTAGTTTCTGCTTTATAACAAACTGAATCAGTTATACATATACATATGTTCCCATATCTCTTCCCTCTTGAGTCTCCCTCCCTCCCGCCCTCCCTATCCCACCCCTCCAGGTGGTCACAAAGCACCGAGCTGATCTCCCTGTGCTATGCGGCTGCTTCCCACTAGCTATCTACCTTACGTTTGGTAGTGTATATATGTCCATGCCACTCTCTCGCTTTGTCACAGCTTACCCTTCCCCCTCCCCATATCCTCAAGTCCATTCTCTAGTAGGTCTGTGTCTTTATCCCTGTCTTACCCCTAGGTTCTTCATGACATTTTTTCCCCTTAAATTCCATATATATGTGTTAGCATATGGTATTTGTCTTTCTCTTTCTGACTTACTTCACTCTGTATGACAGACTCTAGGTCCATCCACCTCATTACAAATAGCTCAATTTCATTTCTTTTTATGGCTGAGTAATATTCCATTGTATATATATGCCACATCTTCTTTATCCATTCATCCGTTGATGGACACTTCGGTTGTTTCCATCTCCTGGCTATTGTGAATAGAGCTGCAATGAACATTTTGGTACATGAATCTTCTTGAATTATGGTTTTCTCAGGGTATATACCCAGTAGTGGGATTGTTGGGTCATATGGTAGTTCTATTTGTAGTTTTTTAAGGAACCTCCATACTGTTCTCCATAGTGGCTGTACCAATTCACATTCCCACCAGCAGTGCAAGAGTGTTCCCTTTTCGGATGCTTTTTTAATTAAAAAAAATAAGTGTTGCTTTTAAGCTGAGATGTAGCTTGAGATTCTTCTCCGACCTCTCACTTCACACCCAGCCAAAGACAGTTCAGAGGTCTCCAATGTCACTCAGCCAAAGTCCACCCAAAATTAGATACTTGAAGGCTACAAATGAGTGTAAAACAGGTCCTGTGCGAACACAGTGTGAAAACAATGACCTGAAACCACTTCAAAGGCCAATCATCAACTTCCCTTTTATCTCATGATTTTGTCTTTGTTTATTGAAAGTCAGACCTATTTATTACTCAAGTGAATAATGAGCAATGTCCTAGGAAAATATTCTTCTTGCCTCAGACGTTATCAGGAAGTAGAAAGAATACCTCATTGAGTATTTGATAAATATTTTTAAATTAAATTAATGAATAAACGGACTCAAATTTCTCATTTGCAGGACGGACTTAGATGTCTTTTCATCTCCAAAGTTTCTGCAGTGCTGCTTTAGGACCCCCTCCCGCGGGGGATGTGAACCTATCTTGCCTGGAAATTGGAGTACTTTTCAAAGTATGCTTTTAGTTCTTCTCTCAGACTCTTAAACACCCTCCAATTCTCCACTCATCAGTTGGCTTCCTTCACCTCTCATATAAAACAGTTCCAAAAAAAATCTCAAAATTCATTCTAATCAGTCCTCAGTTAAGCTCCTTGTTTAGACATAATCTTGTCATTGTTATCTGGGTCTAAATTTATAGCCCATTAAAAATAAAGCTTATGTGAGATTAAATTTTTTTCTTTGAGCTTATTGGTATTTTCCAAATTTTGACAATGAATGTGTCACTTTGGTAGATAGGAAAGAAGATATTAAAATACGTGACAGTGGATGACAACTCAGAAAGTGTTTTGCCCCCAAAAATATTTTTTCCTATTTCGTCTGGGCTGAAAAACTCATCTAGGCAGAAACGTATCCGCCAACAGATTCTAGTCGGTTTTACTAAAATTTTTATTACCTTTTCTGTTTATTAAGTCGTTGATACCTGTTCTCGATGGTCGGGTAAGTTCTGTCAACAAGGATGATCCGCTTATATAGGCTGCTTCTGGCAAATGGAGCCCCAATAAATGCATGTCTTCCACACGGGGTTTTAAAATTATTGTTTTATTATAAAAATAATATATGCTCATAGTAAAAAATTTAAATTATACAGCAGGGGGTATGAACTGAAGAACAGAAGATATCCCCAATTCCAGTCCCCTGTTGCAGAGATAACAATGGTTCACAATTTCCTTTGTATCTTTTTAGATATTTTCTAGGCAAAAAGAAGTCTACATGTTTATAAAAACGGAAAATGGGATAATAATCTATAGAATGTTGTACAACTTGGTCATCTTTTTTTCTTAATTTTTGAATTTATTTATTTATTTATTTGCTGTACGTGGGCCCCTCAATGTTGTGGCCCCTCCTGTTGCGGAGCACAGGCTCCGGACACGCAGGCTCAGCAGCCATGGCTCACGGGCCCAGCTGCTCTGCGGCATGTGGGATCTTCCCGGACCTGGGCACGAACCCGTGTCCCCTGCATCGGCAAGCGGACTCTCAACCACTGCGCCACCAGGGAAGCCCTTATTTTTTTATACAGCAGGTTCTTATTAGTCATCCATTTTATACACATCACTGTATACATGTCAATCCCAATCTCCCAATTCATCCCACCACCACCACAACCACCCCTGCGCCGCTTTCCCCCCTTGGTGTCCATACGTTTGTTCTCTACATCTGTGTCTCTATTTCTGCCCTGCAAACCGGTTCATCTGTACTATTTTTCTAGGTTCCACATATATGCGTTAATATACGATATTTGTTTTTTCTCTTTCTGACTTACTTCACTCTGTATGACAGTCCCTAGATCTATCCACGTCTCTACAATGACCCAATTTCGTTCCCTTTTATGGCTGAGTAATATTCCACTGTATATATGTACCACACCTTCTTTATCCATTCATCCGTCGATGGGCATTTAGGTTGCTTCCATGACCTGGCTATTGTAAATAGTGCTGCAGTGAGCATTGGGGTGCATGTGTCTTTTTGAATTATGGTTTTCTCTGGGTATATGCCCAGTAGTGGGATTGATGGATCATATGGTAGTTCTATTTTTAGTTTTTTAAGGAACCTCCATACTGTTCTCCATAGTGGATGTATCAATTTACATTCCCACCAACAGTGCAAGAGGGTTCCCTTTCCTCCACACCCTCTCCAGCATTTGTTGTTGGTAGATTTTCTGATGATGCCCATTCTAACGGGTGTGAGGTGATACCTCATTGTAATTTTGATTTGCATTTCTCTAATAACTAGTGATGTTGAGCAGCTTTTCATGTGCTTCTTGGGCATCTGTTTGTTTTCTTTGGAGAAATGTCTATTTAGATGTTATGCCCATTTTTGCATTGGATTGTTTGTTTTTTTAATATTGAGCTGCATGAGCTGTTTATATATTTTGGAGATTAATCCTTTGTCCGTTGATTCGTTTGCAAATGAGGGCTTTTTGTCTTGTTTATGGTTTCCTTTGCTGTGCAAAAGCTTTGAAGCTTCATTAGGTCCCATTTGTTTATTTTTGTTTTTACTTCCATTTCTCTAGGAGGTGGATTGAAAAAGATCTTGCTGTGATTTAGTTCAAAGAGTGTTCTTCCTATGTTTTCCTCTAAGAGTTTTATAGTGTCCGGTATTACATTTAGGTCTCGAATCCATTTTGAGTTTATTTTTGTGTATGGTGTTAGGGAGTGTTCTAATTTCATTCTTTTACATGTAGCTGTCCAGTTTTCCCAGCACCACTTATTTAAGAGGCTGTCTTTTCTCCATTGTATATCCTTGCCTCCTTTGTCATAGATTAGTTGACCATAGGTGTGTGGGTTTATCTCTGGGCTTTCTATCTTCTTCCATTGATCTATGTTTCTGTTTTTGTGCCAGTACCATATTGTCTTGATGACTGTACCTTTGTAGTATAGTCTGAAGTCAGGGAGTCTGATTCCTCCAGCTCCGTTTTTTTCCCTCAAGACTGCTTTGGCTATTTGGGGTCTTTTGTGTCTCCATACAAATTCTAAGATTTTTTTGTTCTAGTTCCGAAAAAAATGCCATTGGTAATTTGACAGGGATTGCACTGAATCTGTAGATTGCTTTGGGTAGATATAGGCATTTTCACAATATTGATTCTTCCAATCCAGAACATGGTATATCACTCCATCTGTTGGTATCATCTTTAATTTCTTTCATCAGTGTGTTATAGTTTTCTGCATACAGGTCTTTTGTCTCCCTAGGTAGGTTTATTCCTAGGTCTTTTATTCTTTTGGTTGCAATGGTAAATGGGAGAGTTTCTTTAATTTCTCTTTCCGATTTTTCATCATTAGTGTATAGGAATGCAAGAGATTTCTGTGCATTAATTTTGTATCCTGCAACTTTACCAAATGCATTGATTAGCTCTAGTAGTTTTCTGGTGGCATCTTTAGGATTCTCTATGTATAGTATCATGTCATCTGCAAACAGTGACAGCTTTACTTCTTCTTTTCCAGTTTGTATTCCTTTTATTTCTTTTTCTTCTCTGATTGCCGTGGCTAGGACTTCCAAAACTATGTTGAATAATAGTGGTGAGAGTGGACATCCTTGTCTTGTTCCTGATCTTAGAGGAAATGCTTTCAGTTTTTCACCATTGAGAATGATGCTTGCTGTGGGTCTGTCGTATATGGCCTTTATTATGTTGAGGTAGGTTCCCTCTGTGCCCACTTTCTGGAGAGTTTTTTTCATAAATGGGTGTTGAATTTTGTCAAAAGCTTTTTCTGCATCTATTGAGATGATTATATGGTTTTTATTCTTCAATTTGTTAATATGGTTTATCACATTGATTGATTTACGTCTAGTGAAGAATCCTTGCATCCCTGGGATAAATCCCACTTGATCATGGTGTATGATCCTTTTACTGTGTTGTTGGATTCTGTTTGCTAGTATTTTCTTGAGGATTTTTGGATCTATATTCATCAGTGATATTGGTCTGTAATTTTCTTTTTTTGTACTATCTTTGTTTTTGGTATCAGGGTGATGGTGGCCTCACAGATTGAGTTTGGGAGTGTTCCTTCCTCTGCAATTTTTTGGAAGAGTTTGAGAAGGATGGGTGTTAGCTCTTCTCTAAATGTTTGATAGAATTCACCTGTGAAGCCATCTGGTCCTGGACTTTTGTTTGTTGGAAGATTTTTAATCACAGTTTCAATTTCATTACTTGTGATTGGTCTGTTCATATTTTCTATTTCTTCCTGGTTCAGTCTTGGAAGGTTATACCTTTCTAAGAATTTGTCCATTTCTTCCAGGTTGTCCATTTTATTGGCATAGAGTTGCTTGTAGTAGTCTCTTAGGATGCTTTGTATTTCTGTGGTGTCTGTTGTAACTTCTCCTTTTTCATTTCTAATTTTATTGATTTGAGTCCTCTCTTTTTCTTGATGAGTCTGGCTAATGGTTTATCAATTTTATTTACCTTCTCAAAGAAGCAACTTTTAGTTTTATTGATCTTTGCTATTGTTTTCTTTGTTTCTATGTCATTTATTTCTGCTCTGATCTTTATGATTTCTGTCCTTCTGCTAACTCTGGGTTTTGTTTGTTCTTCTTTCTCTAGTTCCTTTAGGTGTAAGGTTAGGTTGTTTGTTTGAGATTTTTTTTGTTTCTTGAGGTAGGCTTGTATAGCTATAAACTTTCTTCTTAGAACTGCTTTTGCTGCATCCTGTAGGTTTTGGACCATCGTGTTTTCATTGTTAGTTGTCTCTAGGTAGTTTTTGATTTCCTCTTTGATTTCTTCATGATCTCTTGGTTATTTAGTAACATATTGTTTAGCCTCCATGTATTTGTGTTTTTTACGTTTCTTTCCCCTGTAATTCATTGCTAATCTCATAGCGTTGTGGTCAGAAAAGATGCTTGATATGATTTCAATTTTCTTCAGTTTACTGTGGCTTGATTTGTGACCCAAGATGTGATGTATCCTGGAGAATGTTCCATGCGCACTTGAGAAGAAAGTGTAATCTGCTGTTTTTGGATGGAATGTCCTATGAATATCAATTAAATCTGTCTGATCTATTGTGTCATTTAAAGCTTCTGTTTCCTTATTTATTTTCATTTTGGATGATCTGTCTATTGGTGTAAGTGAGGTGTTAAAGTTCCCTACTATTATTGTGTTACTGTCGATTTCCTCTCTTAGAGCTGTTAGCAGTTGCCTTATGTATTGAGGTGCTCCTGTGTTGGGTGCATATATATTTATAATTGTTATATCTTCTTCTTGGATTGATCCCTTGATCACTATGTAGTGTCCTTCCTTGTCTCTTGTAACATTCTTTATTTTAAAGTCTATTTTATCTGATATGAGTATTGCTACTCCCACTTTCTTTCAATTTCCATTTGGATGGAATATCTTTTTCCATCCCCTCACTTTCAGTCTGTATGTGTCCCTATGTCTGAAGTGGGTCTCTTGTAGACAGCATATAGATGGGTCTCGTTTCTGTATCCATTCAACAAGCCTGTGTCTTTTGGTTGGAGCATTTAATGCATTCACATTTAAGGTAATTATCGATATATATGTTCCTATGGCCATTTTCTTAATTGTTTTGGGTTTGTTTTTGTAGGTCCTTTTCTTCTCTTGTGTTTCCCACTTAGAGAAGTTCCTTTAGCATTTGTTGTAGAGCTGGTTTGGTGTGCTGAATTCTCTTAACTTTTGCTTGTCTGTAAAGCTTTTGATTTCTCCATCAAATCTGAATGAGATCCTTGCCGGGTAGAGTAATCTTGGTTGTACGTTCTTCCCTTTCATCACTTTAAGTATATCATGCCACTCCCTTCTGGCTTGTAGAGTTTCTGCTGAGAAATCAGCTGTTAACCTTATGGGAGTTCCGTTGTATGTTATTTGTCATTTTTCCCTTGCTGCTTTCAATAATTTTTCTTTGTCTTTAATTTTTGCCAGTTTGATTACTATGTGTCTTGGTGTGTTTCTCCTTGGGTTTATCCTGTATGGGACTCTCTGCGCTTCCTGGACTTGGGTGGCTATTTCCTTTCCCATGTTAGGGAAGTTTTCGACTATAACCTCTTCAAATATTTTCTCGGGCCCTTTCTTTCTCTCTTCTCCTTCTGGGACCCCTATAATGCGAATGTTGTTGCGTTTAATGTTGTCCCAGAGGTCTCTTAGGCTGTCTTCATTTCTTTTCATTCTTTTTTCTTTATTCTGTTCCGCAGCAGTGAATTCCACCATTCTGTCTTCCAGGTCACTTATCCGTTCTTCTGCCTTAGTTGTTCTGCTATTGGTTCCTTCTAGTGTAGTTTTCATTTCAGTTATTGCATTGTTCATCTATGTTTGTTTGTTCTTTAATTCTTCTAGGTCTTTGTTAAACATTTCTTGCATCTTCTCGATCTTTGCCTCCATTCTTTTCCCGAGGTCCTGGATCGTCTTCACTATCATTATTCTGAATTCTTTTTCTGGAAGGTTGCCTATCTCCACTTCATTTACTTGTTTTTCTGGGGTTTTAGCTTGTTCCTTCATCTGGTACATAGCCCTTTGCCTTTTCACCTTGTCTATCTTTCTGTGAATGTGGTTTTTGTTCCACAGGCTGCAGGACTGTAGCTCTTCTTGCTTCTGCTCTTGGTCATCTTTTCTTATTGATGGATGTAATCCTTTATAGTGATGACTAGTATCCCATAGAATGAACACTGTATAATTTATCAGTCTTCTACTGAAGAACAGTTTTTGACATTATATGAAACACTGCAATAAACAGGCACACACATCTATGAATACCTGTATTAGTATATTTGTGGGGTAAATAAAATCTGGATCAAAGAGTGTGTGTGAATTTTCAGTTTTGATATATATCATGGAACCGTGTTCCAGAAGAACTGTACTGATATGCATTTCCTCAAATAACACAGGCAAAAGCTCCTATCATCCCATACATTTGACAGTATGGAGTATGACCAGCTTTAAAATCTTTGTCAATTCAACAGGTGATAAAGTATAATTCTCAGTTATTAATCTGTATTTCTCTAATCATGAGCGAGGCTGAGCACGCTTTCCTACATTTACAGTCTGTATTTCTCAGTCTCACTGACTGGTAAGAACTCTTTGTCACATTAAGAAAACTGGTCTTTTGTCACAGCCTGGTGATTCTTCCTCCCCACTCCCATAGTTTGTTTTATGGCCTTAATCCAAATTTTGCATATGTTTTGTTGAGCAGAAGCTTTAAATTTTTATGTGGATAAACTGATCACTATTTTCCTTTATGACTTCTGAGTTTCCCATTTAGGTTTATTTTTTCAAGAAAGGAGGAACTCCTTCTAACCTAAACTCTGAACCCCCTGAAAACAGTTGCAGAGGCTGGCTCCATCACTTACACACAGTGTGACCTTCTAAAAGTTACTCATTTTCCCAGAATTTCAATTTCGTCAGCTGTAAAATTAGGATAGTAAATAATAGCTACCTCCAAGAATTACTGTGAAGACCAAATAAAATGACATAGCTGTGATTCACAACACAGCACATAGGAAGTGTTCAATAAATGGTACCTCGGCTTCCCCTGGATTCAGACATCACCATCCCTGGAGGCACAGACAGGGCTGGGAGTCACAGCATGCCACCACTGGCCCAGGACCTGGCTTGCTGGGCTACTGTACAAATGCTCATGCCGCGTGATTCCTCACAAAGCAGGATAAATCCTCAGCACCGTTCTTAGAGCACCTGGGGCTCTATGAGATTTTCTGATCATTTGGGGATCTGAGCTCACCGAAAAGGCTCAGGACAAATGCCAGGGGTGGCTACGTGGGCCCCAGCTCTGGGGGAAACGCAAGGTCTTTACCTTTACTTTTGTGGGAATGAAAAGGAGAAACTGTTCCAGAGCAAAGAACAGAATGGAGACAAGAAGTGAAAAGTGTAACCAGGTACTTGGCATTTCAGCAGCCCCTCCTGCTAACTGAGGGTCCGTGAGCGCTACACACACTGACCAGCTCTTTCACTACATGAAGAAACGTGTACGTGCATCTCGTGGAAGGAATCCGTCCTTTATCTGACTTTATTTGTCTTGGCTAAATAGGTCAAGAAAAAGAAAGACAGAAATTCCTTCAAATAACTCAATTATTTTAAAAACGTCTTACTTTAACAGAGTATGGAGTCAAATCTTAAGCAATTTTTATATGAAGGAATCTACTTTTCCCACACACTGTGATCCCTATAACATCACTATTAGTCAGGAAAAAAACTAGCCTGCTCTAAGGGTCATGATGTAACTGTTCAGAGTGGCAACAGCTTCTCTGGTTAAACCTTAATTTTTAAGTATCTGGAAAATACTCGTATTGCTTATCCATTGTTAACTTAGCACTCAGATCTACCTTCAGGCGCCAGGCCAGGCACACACTGATCTTAGCGCCTATATGAGAAACTGCAAGGTTAGTTGTAGTCCCATAAACACATCTTCAGATGGATTTAAGCAGAGAACCCAACTCATTCATTTCCTACAGAAATCTCCACTGGGATTGTCACATGATCTGTCTGTCAAATGTGGCAGTGATGATGAGTCCCATCCTACATACCCTTCTTCAATGTGACCTCGACAATCCTCCCTTTGAGAGCTGCAGGCCTCACCCTCTCCTCAAGAGTAGATGGGCCTTCATGGCTGCACTCACGGACACCTGGTAGCAGAAGTGATGCTATGCGACTTCTGGAGCTGGGTCACCAAAGAGTACAGCTTCCAAATGCTCGCTGGGATACCCACCCTTGGAGCCATCAGCCGCCATAGAAAGAGTTTACAGATCTGAGGCCACTGGCGAGGATACTCGGGCCACGCGGAGAGGCCACGTGTTCTCCGGCCCAAACCCCAGCAGTCCTAGCTGGAGCCCCTGCCAGACTCCAGAGGGAAAATGTCTCACTCCACTCACCGTGCATCTTCCCAGACTCGGCCCTGACGCTGCGGAACAGAGACGCGGCTGCACAAACAAGCACAACACAGTCAGCGCTGAATCACAAGGTCACAGTTTGTAACAACACGGCCACAGACAACTAACTAGGCGCTGACCCTAGGTCCACTGACAAACGGCTACCTTGTAACTGCTCAGGGTAAACGACTCCCCAAAGCACTGCAGCACGTCTGCGGGAACGATGCAAACAGACAAGCCACGCTGCCCATGAATATCCTGCTAACCGCCCTCACCCCACCTGGGAAGCAGTGATCCCCCTCTACTCCCTATCTAAAAGCCGAACAACGGAACCCCATAGATCATCAGGCTGCTCAGAGATCAGAGGTGAAGGGGCAGATCTGGTGAGGGCTTTCCGAAAGGAAAATAAAATATTTACGTCATCTTGCAAGTCGCTCTTCAGATGCTGCATTTTTCTCTTTCATCAGCTCTAGCTGACAGCACATGACAGGTGCCTCTGTGGCTGTTAAAGCTTAAAACCATTTATCCTGAGGACATGAAAGATAAATGCAGACTGGACTGATGTGTATAAGACTTAGCTAACAGGATGTTAGTGGGTCCAAAGAGTATCATAATAACTTACTACTGTTGTTAAATTTATTTTGCAAAACAGATGAAATACAAATTCTCTGATAGAGGGTCTAACATGGGTATGGGGAACGGGAAATATAGTACTGATTAACCTGAGTTTATAAGGACCCTTGCTTCTGGTGGCAAAAAAGTGGGGAGTGTGGAATAAAGTGTTGGAATTACCTCGACGCCTGGGATGGTCGGCAGCAAGCTGCGGGGCCTGAGGATGGTACCACCAATGTGGTCTTTATGGCACGTTCTGAACATCTGGACCAGCACACAAGGTAGGCATGCAAAATACCCACACACACACGTCATGTCCCACATGTTCACACGGCACAGATTCAGTATATTGGTGCACACACATTTTCACGTTGGCATCTATCACAGTAGATTTTGGGGGGGTACATTATACAAATAATTTAGCATTCCTCTGTCTAACGTTGGTTAGTAAGTAAACCTTCTAACCCTCAAGCTTGACATTTTTGAAGCCTGTTAGCTTCTGCAGGTATGTCTTACTTCCCTCTAAGGTTTTCAAAAATCTTATTTTTAAAGTAAATTCTGAACACGACCGCACAGTGCCCAGCTTAGCTACAATTTTTGATGGTTAGAAAAGGAAAGCGGAAGCCCATTGATGGCTAGTTGCTATTTTAAGAGCTGGAGTTAAGATCAGTTTTCAACAGGATAAAAGGTTCACGGAAGCCAAGACCATTCTCACCAGCAAGAGCACACCCGCGGGGCTTGTACAGACACATCCTGAGCGCCCATGGTGGCCTGAGCACCTCCTCACCCACCTGCCCTCCTCGGGCTGCTGCCGGGCCCTGTCAAGTCAGCCCCGGGGTCATTTCACCATTTTACATGCGAATCCTAAGGGAGCAGAAAGGAGCCTGTCTACTTAGTCACACTGTGGAGGCTGTATTCTAAGGCTCTTGCACCTAAGTAATACCCCTTATAAATCACAGTGCCCTTCTTCTGGCTATGGTAAGATGTTCTCACCCAAAACCCAGGAAAATACCGCCAAGGAAACTAGACTTGCATAGTAACAGACCCCGCTACGAGCCTCTTCCGGGAAGCCTTCGGACATGACCTTGCTTGTCTTGGGGGCAGCTTGTTGAGGCCAGTCCAGGTGACGGTGTGGCCTCCTGTCCAGCCCCTGCGACGGGAACCTCGGACACTTTTTTACTGCAGGGCGAGTCTAAAATGAGCTCCCCAGTCCAGAGAGTCTAAACCTGGTCCTCAAATTAAGTTTCCCTATTATCTGTTGAGCAGTCTGATGGGCTCCTGGAAATGTCTTTCTTTACACGTTGCTCACACATTGAGGTCAGCTACCTGAGATTAAAGCGGCCCCATCACAACAGCGACTTGCAGGATGTCGCCAAGAGGCCTGTTGACCTGCGCGGTTACAATCTGGCAGGATGGAAGGGTCAGACAGGACGGTGTGAAGACGGCCACTGAATCTATGGCCCAAATTGGCTCGTACTCTGGTCTGGGGAACAGAGAGGGAGAAGTGTGTAGGAAACCGAGCGGGAGATCTCAGCTCCCTTACCTGGTGCAGGAATAATGAATCCTTTGTGCAAAAGCAATTATATATATGAGGAAAAAAGATTCTTTCCCTGAACTGGCAGACATGAAGAAACTATTGATTGGTTTTATCCCCAAACAACAGGACCACTTCCCCTGTGCTTTCAGCTACCTTTGGGGTGGGTCCACCTGCCTCCTTGCTGGCTATGCCTCCGTACACGCACGTCTGCTGGGTGAGCATCTTCTCAGGGTCATGAGCCTCCCTGAATCCCACAGGGTTCTGGGTGATGGATTCTGGGTTTCTTCAAGAAGAAAAATTATAAAAGAAAATTAATCTCTGGCCCCACTTAAGTTAATTGCTGTAAGGAAAGACACATTTTCCCCTGAATGGCTGGTGAACTGGCAATCTGAATGACTGGAAGTTGGAATCAAGGACCAGGAGTCAAAGGAACGCTCTCGGAACAGAGTCCTTTCACAGACATGATAGAGGTAGACTCCTGCTAGCGAGAGAAACGTCTGGTGGTGTAGATCAGCTCCCTCAGTTGTCCTTTCAAATTCCATTCTACCTCTCCAGTGTACGAGGTGTCTCCTTAGGTGATGGGTCCTGGGCCTCTTCAAGATGCCATTTGAGAGGGAGAAAGGAAAGAAGTCTGCCGACGAGCAGTGCTGGGAGGGGAGAAGTTGGCTTCCTGTTGCAGCTTCTCATTTCTATGGTTGGTTCAGTCCAGGAGAGGCTGACGGACAGCTCTCCGGAAACAAAGCTCGGCATTGCTAGCCCTGGAGGGCCGTGGCGATGAAAACAAACCTCAGCTGGCAGGAATCCTCCGAGAATAAAATGCAAATTTAATTCCTGGATCCCAGGGATTCATCGGAATATGCCTCGTCCTGCTCTCGGAGGGGATCTTGTAGGGCACTGGTTCTGAGCAGCAGTGCCCGGCGAGGCTCGTGGTGGGTGTGCAGCGGGGGCTGGCGCGGGCCCAGTGAGGCCACGGGCTTTGCGGGCTTTGCGGTACAGCTATCGGGGTGATCCTCTGATGATGACCCGTCTCTCACACGCGCTCTGGGCCGTGATTCTAGATGGGAAAGCTCACTGTACAGGAGGGCAGGGGACAGTGGTGGCACCATTGTGTGTCTGGATTCAACTGTATGTGGTTTACAAAGCTCTACAAGGCGGGCCGGGCAGAGGTACAGAAAACTGCGATTCTGGGAAGCTGAACGACGTGCCTGGGATCACGCTGCTACCTTGCAGCAGCTGTGGACTAGACTCAGCTGTCCGGCGCTCAGGCCGAGGTCGCCCCCCTGTCCCAGGAAAGCCTCTTCCTGCCCTTTGGCAGCAGCTGCCACCCTGACCCAGCACACGCAGCTCACATCTAGGTCAACTTTTTACCAAGAAACAGGAAAACCTGTTCCTTCTCCCCCTCAGAAAACATCCTCACCTGCGCCTGGTGACTCAGCCCATGCCCGGAACCACCCTTGGCTCCCGGCGTTTCCTCACAGCCGTCATCAGCACGGCTGGTGTGCTCCGCCTTCAGAACGGACCCTGGCCCATGCCTGTGCCCACCCTCCCAGGCCAGTGACCCTCACCTTTCCTCAGGGCCTCCAGTGGGCCCTGCCTCTCCTCCTCTTCTCTACGGAGAAGTGGTAAATCTGCTTGCTCCGCAGGCTTGCCCTCGCACTTAGAATGGTCCCACACGGCCCGACATTTCCCGGCCATCGCACACTGCTCCGAACCCATTCGTCTCACAAACATACCAGACTTGGTCCTGCCTCAGTGCCTTTGCACAGTCTCGTCCCTCCCCTCCCCTACACTTCCATGGTTGTCCCTTCCCTTCCCTGCTTTCTCAGCGGGTCTTCCCACTTCCTCTCCATCTCGGGAGCTCTACTTTACTGCAAATCACACTGCCGATGAACCCGTTTACGTAGTTAGTGCCTGTCCTTCCCAACAGCCTGGAAGCCCCATGAGGACACAGCCTTATCGTCTTGGCCCCTGTGTACTGCCCACACCTGGAGGAACCCAGCACACAGCAGGACCCAGTATCTGCTGAGGGCACGTGTGAGAGAGAAACATGCATTGCAAGGGGAGAAACCACACCTGGTTCTAAACAGACAGGTAACAGCCCAGCAGAGTGAGTGTCACGTGGGTCCCGTCTGGGAAAGAATGGACGGGGTCTCCTCTAGATACAGTCAGCACTGCCCAGAGTAACACCTTCGAAGAGGAATTCCACCACCCCTACCTTATATTTCTCTAGGATTTCACATATTATACAACTACCTTCTAAAAATAAATAAATACATGGGCCCAGCACAGTGTCTGGCATGTGGTGAGAGCTCAATAAATGCTCACTGCAGAATTAAAAAAAAACGAACAAACCTATCACCTGCCATCAGATTAATCATTTTCATTTTCCCACGCCTCCCCATTTCCTTTCAGCAGGAGTATACATTTTTACATTGTTGTAACCATAAACAGGTATTGATGTGTTTTCTGTCTTTCATAACATTTTTTGATGTTGCAACCTAGTCTCTGATGTCTGACAACTGTAATATTCCATCAGGGTGTACGGCCTTCTCTAAATCGAGGTAGTATCGGGTCTGTCCTTTGAGCAGAACCCAACCCCAGCGACCAGGGCAGTCAAAGCTGTGCGACAGTCTGTCACCAGGCAGCCTGAGCTCTGACTACTGGCCTAGTTGACTAGAGCACCCTGTAGGTTGTTCTTGGAAAACTCAAACCACGTCACAAATTATTTATGAAAGGATGACTTCAACCACGGACCAGGCGTAAGCAGCTTCAGGAGAAAGCACCAACCGGCGGGATAGTCAGAGGAGAAGGCAAAGCGACAGCTGTGAGTGAGCTGAGAAGACTTTAATAAAGGCGGCGGCCAGGGCCTGCTTGCTTTCTTTGATCTCTTGAGAAAACAGTCAGCAGTTTCTTAGCAGATGGACCATCCAGAGTCAGAGGGGAAGCACGTGCCATATGTCCTGGGATTTTCCCATCTTGCATTGTTAAAACGCTTAATAAGATGCTGTAAAGGAGGGCAGTTTTCTTCTTTTTCCTCTTTAGATAACTTTTTCTCTCCTGTATACAAGTGAAACACGCATTCACTAAAGATAATCTGGGAAATATGGGAAAATGTACAGAAGTAAAAATCGCCTGTGGTCCTGCAAGCCCAGGATAACGTGGGTGCAGCTGTATTTGCCCGCCGTCCCCTGTGGACACTTCTGCCCAAGTTCATACAATGACACTCAGATCACACACTCTCCCCCTTCCCTCTAACCCTACTGCTAGCTGGTGAACCTTGTCATCAATGTCCATAACGATTCTTTAAAATGTTTTAAATATGTGCCAAATAGTTCACTGTTGGGATGAATAAAACATCATTTATTTGTTTCTCGATGGATAACATTTAGGTTGTTCCCAAATTCTCACTCTTGTACGTAATAATACAGAAGCCTTTGAACGCTGCTCAGCTAAATCCCTTGGCACAGATTAGAATCGCTGGATCAGTGTACAGACTCCTGAAGGTTGAGCCACAAGGCAAAACACACTCATTCCTGGAGCTCTACACTCGATCCAGCCTGCACCAGGCTGGTTACATCAACATTTTTAAAAAATTTATTTAAACTGTGGATGAAAAATGAAATCATTATTTTAAATTACGTTTCGTTGATAACTGGTGAGACAGAACTTTGAAATTTTGTTTTCTGGCTATAAGTTTAGATTAAGTGCTTAGTGAACTGTTTTCTATTGAACTGTCCATTTTTCTGTTACAACAAGAAATTTTTTCGAATAAAAACCATATGATCATCTCAATAGATGCAGAAAAAGCTTTTGACAAAATTCAACACCAATTTATAATAAAAACTCTCCAGAAAGTGGGCCTACAGAGAACCTATCTTAACATAATAAAGGCCATATAAGACAAATCCACAGCTAACATCATTCTCAATGGTGAAAAGCTGAAAGCATTTCATCTAAGATCAGGAACAAGACAAAGACCACTCTCCTCACTTCTATTCAACATAGTTTTGGAAGTCCTAGCCATGGCAATCAGAGAAGAAAAGGAAATAAAAAGAATCCAAACTGGAAAAAGAGTAGTAAAACTTTCACTGTTTGCAGATGACATGATACTATACATAGAAAATCCTAAGGATGCTCCCAGAAAACTACTAGAGCTCATCAAAGATTTTGGTAAAGTTGCAGGACACAAAATTAATATACAGAAATCTCTTGCATTCCTATACACTAACCAGAAAATATCAGAAAGAGAAAGTGAGGAAACAATCCCGTCTACCATCACATCAAAAGAATAAAATACCTAGGAATAAACCTACCTAAGGAGGCAAAAGACCTGTACCCTGAAAACTATAAGATGCTGATGAAAGAAATCGAAGATGACACAAACAGATGGAAAGATATACCATGTTCTTGGACTGAAAGAATGAATATTGTTAAAATGACTATACTACCCAAGGCAATCTACAGATTCAATGCAATCCTTATCAAGTTACCAATGACATTTTTCACAGAACTAGAACAAAAAATTTTTAAATATGTATGGAAATACAAAACACCTCAAACAGCCAAAGCAATCCTGAGAAAGAAAAAGGGAGCTGGAGGAATCAGGCTTCCTGACTTCAGACTATACTACAAAGCTACAGTAATCAAAACAGTATGTTACTGGCACAAAAACAGAAATATAGATCAATGGAACAGGATAGAAAGCCCAGAAATACCCACAAACCTATGGTCAGTTAATCTACAACAAAGGAGGCAAGAATATACAATGGAGAAAAGACAGTCTCTTCAATAAGTGGTGCTGGGAAAACTGGACAGCTACATATAAAAGAATGAAATTAGAACATTCTCTAACACCATTATACAAAAATAAACTCAAAATGGGTTAAACACCTAAATTTAAGACTGGATATCAAAGACTCCTAGACGAAAATTTAAGCAGAACACTATTTGACATATATCGTAGTAATATTTTTTGGACTTGCCTCCTAAAGCAAAGGAAATAAAAGCAAAAATAAACAAATGGGACCTAATTAAAAGCTTTCGCACAGCAAAGGAGACCACTGACAAAATGTAAAGACAACATACTGAAAGGGAGAAAATATTTGCAAATGATATGACCAATAAGGGGTTTGTATCCAACAAATATAAACAGTTCATACAACTCAACATCAAAAAAATTAAAAACCTGACTTAAAAATGAGCAGAAGAGGGATTTCCCTGGTGGTCCAGTGGGTAAGACTCCATGCTCCCGATGCAGGGGGTCTGGGTTCAATACCTCGCCAGGAAACTAAATCCCACATGCATGCCGCAACTAAGAAGCCCATATGCTGCAACTATGAGGCTGCATGCCACAACTAAAAGATTCTGCATGCCACAATGAAGATCCTGCATGCTGCTGCAACAAAGACCTGGAAAAGCCAAAATAAATAAATAACTATTTCAAAAATAACTTAATTAAAATTTCTAAAAAAAATGAGAAGAACTGAATAGACATATTTCCAAAGAGGACATGCAGATGGCCAACAGGCACACGAAAAGATATTCATCATTGCTAATCATCAGAGAAATGCAAATCAAAACCACAATGAGCTATCACCTCACACCATCAGAATGGCTATCATCATGAAGAACA
Source organism: Monodon monoceros (assembly GCF_005190385.1). Taxonomy (NCBI): domain Eukaryota; kingdom Metazoa; phylum Chordata; class Mammalia; order Artiodactyla; family Monodontidae; genus Monodon; species Monodon monoceros. The sequence continues at coordinate 4,779,628 of NW_021703780.1, read as the reverse complement.
CAAACAACAAATGTGGAGAGGATGAGGAGAAAAGGGAACCATTCTACACTGTTAATAGGAATGTAGATTGGTGCACCCACTGTGGAAAACAGTATGGAAGTGTCTCAAAACACTAAAAATAGAACTACCATGTGACCCAGCAATTCCATTGCTGGGTACATATCCCAAAAAACAAAAAACACTAATTCAAAAAGACACATGCACCTCAACGTTCATAGCATTATTTACAATTGTTAAGATATGGAAGCAACTTAAGCGTCCATCAACAGATGAATGAATAAAGAAAATGTTGTATATAAAAAAAAAAAAAAAGAAAATTTTTTCACTGATTGTTTGCACCACCGTAATATTAATTTATGAAAGTTAAAAAAATTTATATACATTTAAGATGCAACTTTGCAAAAGAAAAGAAATGCATGGAAACAAGATTAGAAGGAAATATACCAATATGCTAACTACATCAGGGATTAGGTGGTATGAGCACAAGCTGAATATTCTCGAAGCAGCATCTTCAAAAGGGACAATAAATCACCTTCCATGACTGCTGCCCGGGGTGATGAAGGCAGTGAGGAGAGGACAGGTGTGTGGGAACCAGAGCTCAGGTGTGTGTGGGAGCACAGAAAGGCCAGGTCACCATGATCCCCGCTTCACAGTGCCCGGGGTTCACCCCATCACTGATGCAGGCGCCTGGGGATGAACAGTGCGGGCGCCGCCTGCACCAGCCGGTGGTAAGGATGACGCATAACTCAGAACCACTATTTTATTTTTTTAAATTGAAGTATAGTTGATTTACAGCATTCTGTTAGTTTCTGGTGCACAGCAAAGTGACTCAGTTACATATATATATATTCTTTTTTAATATTCTTTTCCATTATGGTTTATCCCAGGAGACTGGATATAGTTCCCCGTGCTATATGGTAGGACCTTGTTGTTTATCCATTCTGTATGTAAGACTTTGCATCTACTAATCTCAAACTCCCACTCCATCCCTCCCCCAGCCCCCTCCCCCTGGGCAACCACAAGTCTGTTCTCCATGTCTGTGAGTCTGTTCCTGTTTCGTACATAAGTTCATTTGTGCCATGTTTTAGATGCCACATGTAAGTGACGTCATATGGTGTTTGTCTTCCTCTGTCTGACTTGCTTCACTTAGTATGATAATCTCTAGTTGCATCCATGTTGCTGCAAATGGCATTGTTTCATTCTTTTTCTTTTTTTTTTAACATCTTTATTGGAGTATAATTGCTTTACAATGTTGTGTTAGTTTTTGCTGTATAACAAACTGAATCAGCTATATGCATACATATATCCCCATATCCCCTCCCTCTTGCGTCTCCCTCCCTCCCACCCTCCCTATTCCACCGCTCTAGGAGGTCACAAAGCACCGAGCTGATCTCCCTATATGCAGCTGCTTCCCACTAGCTAGCTATTTTACATTTGGTAGTGTATATATGTCCATGCCACTCTCTCACTTTGTCCCAGCTTACCCTTCCCCCTCCCTGTGTCCTCAAGTCCATTCTCTATGTCTGCCCATTTATTCTTGTCCTGCCCCTAGGGTCTTCAGAACCTTTTTTTTTTAAGATTCCATATATATGTGTTAGCATATGGTATTTGTTTTTCTCTTTCTGACTTACTTCACTCTGTATGACAGACTCTAGGTCCATCCACCTCACTACAAATAACTCAATTTCGTTTCTCTTTATGGCTGAGTAATGTTCCATTGTATATATGTGCCACATCTTCTTTATCCATTCATCTGTCAAGGGACATTTAGGTTGTTTCCATGTCTTGGCTATTGTGAATAGTGCTGCTATGAACATAGGGGTGCATGTATCTTTTTGAATTATAGTTTTGTCCGGATATATGCCCAGGAGAGGGGTTGCTGGATTACATGGTAGCTCTATTTTTAGTTTTCTGAGGAACCTCCATACTGTTCTCCGTAGTGGCTGCACCAACTCAAGGTCACTCTTACCATCAGGGCTGCAGTCCTGTTTTCCTGGGGAAGTGTCTCCCTGTTGGAAGGGCACGAACACTCCAGGCCGTGGACTGAATTCAGCTTTGCTACATCTGCATGATGTCCAAGCACACACTCGTGCTCTGACCACACAGCTTTTGGACAGACCTCCCCGGGCCTCAGCATCGAGCTACACTGTAATGGTGGCCGCGGAGTGACGTTTGCTGAAATCAGATTTTCATTATGTAGCAGAAAAAAACAATGGCTATTAACTTATACCTGGACGCAGCTATTTCCACACTGGGTTAGAGGACAAAATTTAGCTTTAGAGGGAGCATAACTCTTTAGTTTGTGAAAACACTTGAATAAATTTTTTATTATGAAAAGTAAGGCCCTGGAGACAGGGACGTTGAAGCAGAGGAAGGGAAGCTGCCCTACGCAGTTAAGTACTGTAAAAGGATCGTGCGGGGCTCCTACGAAGGAAGCAATTTGCGGGGGTTTCCTTGGCTCAGGCCTAAGAGATGGGCGTTTTGGGAAGAAAGGCCTTCAGGGGAAGCCAGGATATGAGAGCAGGCTTCCTTAAAGAGACCGCTGCTTCCTGGTGTTACACCAGGGGCGAAACAAGAGTGGCCAGTGAGTGACTCAGGTGGTGACACTGATAAACTGTCACAACTGAGATGCACAAATTCAGTTTTAGATTCCTTTCCATTATTTCCAACCTTTTGCACACGACTGCACTGTTTAGGGCATCCTGGGGGACAGAAAGGGGTCAAGGTGGGTAACCAACAGCCTTCAGTGCGGGCAGGACAGCAGGAGTGATGGAGGGGGTCCAGGAACAAGGGTTTGGAGCTAGAGGAGACAGCAGGACATAATCACCCCATGAAATCTGCAGACACTCAACAGGGCCGCCGGGGAAGTAGGGCTTATACTGTATTTGGATTTTTCTAAAAAAGGGGAGAGAAGGCTCGTGACCTGAGGGCACATTTGGTTATAATTATATTCCTGAGACCGGTGATCACTCATTTTTGAGGTCGTAGCTTTAACATCTTGCAGGTATGGTCTCTCTGGATAGAGGGTGTCGCCCCTCAGAAAGCACAGCCCGGAAGGAAACAGCAGGAGGTAAGAGGCTGCTTTGTCGCCTGTTTTCTGGCTTCAACAGAAGAAGGTCAGCAGCAGACAGGTGTCTCTTCATCAGCAAAAAAACCCTGAGAGACTGTCTCCTAAGGACAGGCCTCTGGCAGGACGTTCCTGGAGCCCAGCTTTCTCTTCCAGCCCCAGGTCAATGTGTGTCAGACACTCCTCTGATCCGTGGGGCGCGCTTCTGGGCCGAGACTAGACCACAGCCTGATTCATGGGGATGCAGACACAACAGACGAGGACTCGGGAGCACTCGGCATCCTGTCGTCTGGCGGAGCTTCAGAGATGCCCTTGGGACCTCAGGGGGCTCACTGCACATGGTGAAAGAGTGAGGGGCTGGGAACGGATTATTTGCGACACCCTCTGCGGGGCTCCCGGACGCCAGCGAGCACATTCCGGTGCTTCCCCCTCGCTTACACACCCTCAACAACGTACATCTTCTGCGTTTCTAAGGGATCTGGGAACAGACGTGGTTAAGGCGCCAGATGCCCGAGACAGTGGAAACGGTGACAAGGCGGCCCTCGTGTCACAAAGGGTGGCGGGGGTGGGGCGACGTGACCCAGAGGACAGCCAGGCGTGGCTCAGGGCACCGACTTTATAGCAGATGGTAAGCAAGGGGGTGCCGCCGAGGCCGAGGGGCTGGTCCTGCGTCCCCGCGAGGCACCAGCCTCCATGTTCTGTGTCCTCAGCCCCCAAGTCTACAGAGGACAGTGACCTCCAGGAATTGAGGGAAACGTTCTATAAAACACGTACATCTGCTGGGTCTATAAAAGAGCTTTTTTCCTGCTAGAAAATGATTCATCTGAAAACAGACCTCGGGAAATTGGGTCGGGCGTGCTAAGGGGAGATGTCACAGGCTGGAAGGGAGGTGCATTTTACAGGAGGCTTCTTTGAGAAAAAGATTTTTGACACAGTTTCTCAATGTTCATTCAACTTGTCTGAAGGTGTATTTGTCATCTTCCCTCACGGCACTTTGCTGGTTGAGTCCCCGTTTCCGTCTCTGCCCATGAGCTCTCCCTCCACCTGGGAGGCGCTGACTCCCTGGATCTCTCTCACTCTTCTTAGTTCCCTCCCTGCGATTCACATCCATCCACTTGTGCCATCTTCAGTGTCATCATTGGAATCCAGACTCTCATCGTTGCTGCCAGGCTTAACTGATTGGCTGACAGGATGATCCACTCACTCACTCTGCACCCAGGTACTGTGTGCCCGCTATGTGCCAGGCATGAGATACAATCCTGCCCCTGGGAATTTCACAATCAGGTGGGCGAAATAAGACTTGCAAACAATCATTTCAAACCAGTGCAAGGCAAAACTAGACGCGCTGGAAACGTGTGCACAGTTGCACAATCACGCAGGTGACAGGAAAAGGATTCGGCTTCGGCAACAGTCCCTCACTGGGCTTTGCCTGCGGTGGGTGCTCAGTCCTCACCGTCCTGCTCACAGAAGCCAGGTTCATGTCCCAGAGCAGCTCGCCAAGGCCACTGTCACCAGCAGGGATGTACCCAGCACCTGCAGGACCTCTTCCCTCTCAGGTGGGCTATTGAAGGCAGCTCCTATGTCTTTGTGCTACGGCTCTGATGATGAGAAAGTGTTTGGAGCAGAGCATCCTAGATGCACCGCTGTAAGAGAAGTCTGGCTAACAGAATTTTATTACGTTGGTTCATTGCCAAATTCTGACCTGACATTAAGGTGCGAAGGGGTAAAGCAGAGTAAGGCGGGAAGAGCGAGCTTGTTGAAAGGGAGCGAGGAGAAGGGGATGAAGAAAAGCTGAACGCAAATGCTGCCTGCTTTTCGATTCTCTTATGGACTGGTCCTTTCTAACTGTGTCTGCTTTGATTCTCAGCAGTCATACCACGCCCACTTAAAAGAAAAAAGGACACATGGCTTGAAAAAGAATTTGTTTTGATTCACAAATTTATATAAAAGTTTTATAAAGATACATTTCCAATATTTTTAATGAAAAGAATAACAGTTCAGGAAACTGATCATGAACAATCTTAGGTATGTGGGCACTTTAAATATACAAATGCCTCCGAATTTGAGATTGATTTTTAAAACACTATTTTGGTCACCCTTAAGGTAAAGCACGGCAAAACGATTCTTTCCAATAGTAATAACCATCTCTTGGTTGTTCCAGGAATGGCCATACTCTGCGGTTTTCTCAAATGGAATTTTCTCTGTACTCGGTAAATACTGAGACAACACTCAAGGTGGCTCAAGTCTGTCTCTATTGACTTCAGGAAGCAGCAAACATCAGGGGACAATACAAGAGTGAGGGAGGGAACCCTGGAGTTGTGATCACCAAGGCAAGATGGGGCATGTATCTAGGATTGACTACAAGGATTTTTCCTTACTAATATACAATAAAAGCACAGAAGCTTCAGGTCTATTAAGTTTGGGATTAAACAAAATGAGACTTTCACATTCAAAATATGGCGCCATACAAAAATTTTTAAACTGCTTTGAACCTTTTCTACATAAAACCGTATTTACAATCATTTAATCTATTATTACAAGGCACACGACTTACACTCTACCTTAATGTGACGTTATAAATGTCCTCGTGGCTATAGCGCCGCTCTCTGCGATACTCTTCTTAGGATGCTATTGAGAGTTTAAGCAGCTCCCAGACTAGGACACCAGAGGCATGTACAATAAAATATATTGTTAGTCTCATGGTTTAAAAATGGGAGATTGGGACTTCCCTGGTGGCGCAGTGGTTAAGAATCCACCTACCAATGCAGGGGACACGGGTTCGATCCCTGGTCTGGGAAGACCCCACATGCTGCGGAGCCACAAAGCTCGTGCACCACAACTACTGAGCCTGCGTTCTAGAGCCCGTGAGCCACAACTACTGAGCCTGTGCTCTAGAGCCCACGAGCCACAACTACTGAAGCCCGCACGCCTAGAGCCCATGCTCCGCAACAAGAGAAGCCACCGCAATGAGAAGCCCGCGCACCGCAACGAAGAGTAGCCCCTGCTCGCCGCAACTAGAGAAAGCCCGCGCGCAGCAATGAAGACCCAATGCAGCCAAAAATAAATAAATGAGTAAATAAATTTTTTAAAAAGGAGATTATATGAATGCATATTTCTGAATATGTATCCGGTCTAATATGTATGCTGTTGTTTGTACTTAACGAATGCAAAATCCAATTGAAGGTATAAGAGCCTAATATGAGAATGGAAGAGAGGAAAAAAAAGAATCAAATCAAATAAATCATCAATAATAGACACGTACAGAGACCCTCTGTTCATCTAATGCCCCATACAAGTGAGTCTCCCTGATCAACAAAGCTGACAGGCACCTTTGAGTAGCGTGAGGCGAATCTTCTTGCCTGCTTAGATGCAGTGCATTAAACTTTTTTTGTAGCAAACTTGAGTCAGGCTGTTTTGACAGTTCTTTTATTATTTTTCTGTATGAGCCTAACCAGACTTAATAGTTATCTTTATTTTAATTTATGCTTTAAATGCCTCCTTCATTCAATAAAGAAGTGAAATTTCCCTTAGGTGGGAGAAAAAGAATGATTTCGCCACGGTGTCAATGTAGCATATGCCACGATTATGACCAGGATGCTGTTGAATACGGGGAAAAGGTGATTAAGAAGACACAGTCTGTGATATGGGAAAGGAAATGAGAAATTTACCTTCCTGCTGGACACGTTAACCACCGGAAGACACGATGAAAACGAAGTACCTTCTGTAGGGTGTTTATGAATTAGTCCACATTACTTTATTTACCTCTGAACTCTTCACTCTATTTTGTTGAGTGAAGTTACTCTGTGCAAGAGTAACTTAGAAAACCTTCTTTCAAGGTTTTCTAAGTTACCCTTGCACAGTAAAACAGGAGGAACTTGGAAACACAAACCCAAAGCGAAGATACACTGTATAATTACGGGGTAGTGTTCTTCCTACGCTTGCTCTACGATTCGGCCTCATTTAACAGGTCTCTCAGGCGTCATTTGGCACCTGTGGAGTGGCAGGTAACATATTTTATGACTAAACGAAGAGTCACTGTAGACAATACTACACTGATACCAAAATACCTGCACGCAAGTGTGTATGGCTTTCTCACCCAAAAGCACTTCTGCTAGGTTTTCAGTGAAAAGGAGTATATTTTCTCTGTCTCCTAAAATTCTGTCACTCCCCTCCAGAGCTTCTTCCTTTGAAGAGAGCCATGCAGACTGGGGACACATGATAACTAAATCCTTGTGCAGACAGAGAGCACACATGCTGGTGCTACTTGCTACCTAGTACCTATCATCAATCTGTTATCCATCCATCCATCCATCCATCCACCTACCTACCTACGTGTGTATATGCAGATGTGCTATGTTTTTTATTGACTCAGCGGGTCAATATATGCAAGTTTACTAAACACCGTCTTCATCAAATATTGATTGACCACCTACATGGTACCAGACACTGCGTTTTTCATTTCTTTTCCCCTAAAAATTGCAAGTTAGAAAACACTGCTTTAGTTCCCCATAACAGTTGGAAATCTTAGGTAAAAAGTAGCACATATTAGAAGTAGTAAAAAGAGAACTGGGCCCTGGCTGTAGCCCTGCTGCCAACTACTTCTTGGGGCTTTGGGCATTTCCCTTTGACTGTGTTGGTCTCAACTTTTTCTTTTGAATAATGAAGAAACTGAACCAGACAATCTCTTTTAAAGAATCCCTCTGAGTATAAAATGCCACAGTTCCAAATATGGAAGTATTTTGTAATGTTGGAAACTGGAGAAAATAGTACTTCTCCCAGAAGATCCTAAGGATATCGATCTCATTTAAGTTAAAGGCATTCCAATTTGAGAAAAAAGTACATATCGTGCCCTCTAACCCCCGGTTAAGAATCTGAGACTAGGTAAAAAGAAGTGAGGCATTCACAGAAGTCTTGTGAAGAAAACTAACTTGGATGACCATAAATGTTTTATAAATGTAGCATGCCATAAAATGCAACTGTCAAATCATTATTCCTTGCCTATGGCTGCTGGGTGAGTGGAGGATGAGAATGGAAAAAAGATTTCCCAACTTGCAGTCTACTGCTTTAGCGTGTGTCTATACCCTCCAGGGTCAACTGTCAGTGTCCTCTGTGGTCTGGCCATTTAGAACTAACATCTGACCAACAGGTTTTTCTCTTAATATTTCTATCCAACACATCCTTAATAGGAGGTTAAGGATGTTCCACAAATGGGGAAAATTTGGGCTGTTACCAATGTTAGTTTTAGAAGCAAAGAAAATAAAATCTATCAACATTGAACAATTTCTCTGATTTGTGACCTCTGCTTTCCTATTTTTTTTCTTTTCTTTCTTCTTCTTCTTTTTTTTTTTTTTGGAAGAGGATTCACTGCCTGAAAATAGTCATCTTTAAACTAACAACAACAACAAAAAAGGACATATCTTCAGGACAAATGGTTTCCAAGTCAGTGCTGGAATATAACATACCCGTAAATCTTTGGCTGGACCACTAAACCTTGGTAAGTCTAAATTCAACATTTTGCTTAGTATTTGGTTGACTTAATTACATGATTAATACATATAAATGATTTTTAAATGAAAATAGATAAATAAGTAAAAAAAAGTCAAATGCTGCCATAATCCTACCATCCAGAGAAGCACAGTTACCATCTTGTTGCATATCCTTGTACTCTTCTGGAACGTATATGTATACGTACATTATATAGGCTAGATATCTACATCCGCATCCATATATAAAATCCATCCCATACTCCAGACATATCTAGATGTCCAAAGAGCTCATGTCGGCACACCCATATCTGTGTGCACATCTGTATACTAAGGCACCCTAATTAAGAAGCTCTGCTCTACGTCTCCCATAAATATGAGTTTATTGAGAAGCACCATCAGCATTGCAGTGAAGCAGTTTTGTTTCCTGGAAAGTACCTGTGCTTCTCATCTCTGACCCTCACTTCCAAAGAGCTGGCAGAAGTCCAGCTGATGTAAGTTTAGTCAAATTCTGCACAAATGCCCGGAGCAGAGAGTTCCTTACTGCCCAAGTCCCACTCTGAGAACAAAGCCATAGTAACTGTACGCTTGCTGATACAGATAGATCTCCTCTGCATTCCCCAGACACTTGCACCAGGGTGGCCTGGCCCAAATGTGTGCCCCAGGAAGGCAGGAAGGAATGGTGTGGGGACCGAGTTCTGATGGCAGAAGGGGGCGAGCAGGTGCTGCAGTGCCAGCTCACTTCAGTTCCACGAACTCACCGACCCCTCAAATACGTGCCAGGCGTGTGCGTGAGCACAAGACGCAGCTCCTGCTCTCCAGGAAGCTGGCGGGAAACAGACACGTGATTCGAGTTGGCATGGGAAGTGCAGGCTGCTGCTTTCACTGGTTTATGTCTCCCCAAGTTCCTTTAGGGTAGGGACCACATCTATTCAATCTTTTGTCTCTCCTCGGTGGGATGCACAGTCTGGGGCTCACAAAAGCTGCTGGGGCACTCGGCTGGTAGACTGGGTTGGTATCAAGCTGTGGTGGTGGATGAGATACATTGCCTATACAGCTATATTCTCCGTAGGTCTTCAGTTATGCTAATTACACATACTTCCCCCTAATAAATGGTTGGGAGTTCTGTGTGTCATAGCAGGAGGGCCCATCTCATCCCATTACTAACTCTATGAAGAGGTGTTTCTACTCCAAAGGCAAAATATGGTGTGGCCAAACTCCAGGAAAAGAACAGAGAGGAACCTGTTGTCAGTGGCAACCAAACTTAGCTTCCATCATGAATCACTCTGGCCTCATTCTGACAGGTCCAGTTGCAGCCTAGCCCTGATCACACCAAGCAGTGACTCAGCTACAATGAGACTTCAGATGCTATTTTTAAGGCGGGGGCGGTGGGGGGTGGGGGAGCAGGGGGAGGATGGAGACAGAGAAAGGCTTTATTATCTTTTCCTGAATTTTAACAGCCTAAACTAAATCTCCACTTTGACACAAAATTCTGGAAAAGTCAACCTGGCCCTGAAATTATGTAACCTATACAGTTTACTTTTTGTGTCACAGCTCGCTCATTAAATTCACAAACCACTGCCATGGTGAAAATTTGTTTGATTAAAATGGAAAAGGGGAGTTTTCAGAAGAGCCTGGGCCCAAGGGAAGCAACTGTGGTGCAGAGGAAAGAACACTAGCTTGAGGGTCAGACACTGGGCCTTTGTAAGCCGAGTCCCCGGGACTGAAGGGCCGGGATGTGCCCAGGGTAGACGGCTGGGCACGGTGGGCGTGCCTGCCCTGCTGGCTGCGCACCTGGGTTTGGTGAAGGAAACCGTCCTGGCCTCAGAGAACCTGTGTCCAACCCCACGGACCTCGACGCTGTCTGCTTCCTCTCGTCCCTCCGCTGCAGGAGCGCTGCTGCCTCTCGGTGTGCCGTAGCCCCGGGACCCCCGCACCATCCACCCACTCACACTTCCCTGACTTCTTCCAAGCGCTCCTGCCCGGGAGCCATTAGAACAGCGCACGTGTGTCCGGCGTAGACACGTGATATTTCCGTGGAAAAGCAGGACAGTGTTTTCCTCGTGATGGTCAGAATTCTGTGCCCTCTCCTGGCGTAGTCCCTGTCCGCAGGGGTCTGGCCAACTACAGTGATTCTTGACTCTTGTTCCTGGACACAGGCTGACGGCGCCCCAGTACCCCGCTCAACCCTGGAGTGGCTTCCGCCCCGAGGGTCCCCTCAGCGTCACTGCTGGAGGAGCTGTCAGGCCGGGGGACCTCCCCCGGGGCCAACTCTGCTCCTGACAGCATGCACCCAACGGAACATCCTCAAACGGTCAGACCATCCGCTGTAAACACACGTGAGGCTCTTTGAAGAAGCCCTTCTTTTACACTGTTTTCCAGAGCACGCCCTCTTCCAGGCTGGAAGGCCTAGGAAGAAACCACCCCCAAGTTGGCCCTGTGACTGTGAGGGGGGGCATGAAAGGAGGGGCTTAATAACCTGCAGAGAAGACCGTCTCATGGTGACCCTGGACGTGGGGGTTCTTTCTGCAACTGGGGAAGCTCTGAACCCAAACCAAAACTGGACAGAACCCCTGGGCAGAGCTGCCATCCTTGTGCCACCCCACGTGAACCCACGGCCGGAATCGCTCCTTCGCCAAAGACTCTCAGCCACGAGCGCGTCCAGCTCCGGGGACAGGAAGAGCAGGGACGGAGTGGGAGTAGCTCTTCCGTCAAGTTCTGGAAGCTCCATCCTGGAGTCTCGATTTTCTTCCTGCGGAGCTCAGGGACGCGGAAACTTCTTCCTCCTCAGCTGCTGGCCAGCAACAGGCCCAAATTAGTTAAATGTAACTATAATAGACATGCTGCAAATGAATTATATTTAACTCTAACAGCCACCTCAGGGTTTGTCTCGAGACGGAATAATTTTAGCTTCTGCTGCCTTAAGTCCCCAACTAAGGCAGAAAGTAATTACCTCAGGATTTAGCATAATGAGCTCACTGACACTCGGTATTTATTCCAGTGGGTGAACGTTCAGACGTCTTATACAGTCAGGCATGGACGGCAGAGTGTATAGTCCTGAGTGGGCACAACAAGACCAGGAAAAATAAAAATGTTTTAGGCACATACAAATTCAGTGAAGTCACCCGATTTCGGTCTTCATTAAGAATTAGTAATCATTGCGGAGGGTCCCGGTCGAACTTTACACTGTCAGGACAGGGCCTGCTGTATAGCGTAAATCCTAAACAACGCACATCAGACAGCAAACTTTCTCAGAGAACAAGCTGCACGGAAACACCTGAAAAGCGTGCTTTTAGAAATGTAATTGGGCTTCGGTGCCGGGCACGCCGATCAGAAACCAAGTTTATCCATTAAAGCAGGAGCTCACTCAGCATTTGGTGAGGGGAAGAGTTTGTGCTCCTAAAAGTATCTACAAGGAATAACAATTTGTCCAAAATGCTGTTCATATATTCTGGTATTCTACATTTCATTATTCTGAATAAGCTCCCCAGTTAAAACATCCTCATCTGGCCCCTCACGCGCTATGCATTTACGCCGCGTCAGCTGTGGGCCCAGCCGTACAGCACAGGTACGAAGAACATCAGACACGGTCTCTGCTCTCTCGAAACGGCACAGGAAACAGCCCAGGAGCAAATGATTTCCTGCATCGGGTATCTGCACTGGTAGTGAGGGGTGTGCCTTCAAATACAAAGCCATAGGTCAGCACTGGTCTATGTGATTCGAGGGGACACGCCTAATGACTCCGCCACCTACGGCTGCCAGGCCATGAAGGCCCTTTGAACACACGTGCTCAGGGCATCCTCCCCCGCGGGTGGGTGCCCATATCAGTAACACACTACAGTTAACTTGGATACAGGATCTCTGAAGCTTCGTGGTTTTACATCTTGCCTCATTCTACAAAGGGTTTAAAGAGGCTTACGAAAAAAAGGACACAATAAAGTAACGTTGGAATGTGAACAAAACTAAAGAATCAATGTGAGGGGTGGGATGTTATCGACACACTTCTCAAGCCAGACTCACTTCTGTCTGTGCACTCCTTCCCCGTCCCCTTTGCATGAACCAAGGAAGCGGGCATGAAGGGATCTGAGGGTAGCAGCCCCTCTCCCCTCCACTGCCCCACACGGCAGGGCTGGGTACTCTGCTCAGCCAGGTGCCACCCTGGCAGCCCCTCTGCTACGTGTCCTGCCTGGCGTGGCCCCAGGAGCTGGGATGGGCAGGAGTGACCCACGGGGGAGGATTCGAGTTGTGGCTGAGATATCAATACCATCTAACCACATCCAAGCCTCTCTCCTAACAGAACATGGGGAGGGAAACTATTCACACGAGCAGGACTTTGAGATCGGGCACCAGGGCGATGCAAATCGCCAGCCTGAAGGCCTCTGCAGGGAATCAGCTGAGCTTCAAGTCGGGCTCTGGGACGTACAAAATCTATGAGATTAAATTCACCTGCACCTCGAGGGGAACTGAGTTTCTCTTGGTAGTTACTTCTTAAGACAATTCTCACAAAGGTTTTCTAGAGGGTCTCTGGGTGATACAGTGGACCAGGTCCCCAGCAACCTTCCCATCGTACAGGGCTCATCTTACAGCAAGCACCGTGGATGGACATCGAATACAGACCTCTGGGGTGACTGCCATCTATCCATCCGAGATCACGCTCTCTTAGGAGGAGGGGAATTAACATTTGATTTTTCAGCAACTGCGCTAAATACCTTATATTTATTATTAAAATACAACCCTCTTGAAAACACCATGCAATAAGTATTACCATCCCCATTTTTACAAGTGAAAACACTGGGCCCCAGAGAAGTTAAGTAACTTGCTCAAGGCACACAGCACCGAGCGGTAGAGCCAGAATTCAAACTGGAATTTGGCTTCAAAGCCGTACAGTTCTGTTTCAGCTGTTTCTACATAAAAAAATAACAGAGTAAATGTTTTGCCTGAATCAAGCAGTAAAAACCAAGTCATTTATTTAAGTAAGTTTTAGGGATTCTTTTCCCACTGGTTTCTCTGATTGGCTGAAACGACCAGTCGACCAGCTGTTTCAGTGTCATGGTGGCATCTGGGTAATCCTAACCGTGTGCCCGGCATCTACCAAGCTTCCTCAAAGGCAGACCCACGCCTGAATCCGTACAATATCCTGGACGTTAGTGGTTGCTGTCCAACAGTACAAGACTGAAAATAAATTAAATATTTGCCTATGTGGCTGCATATAAAATACATATAAAACAGAAAATAAAACTCATATTATATGTGAGTCATCACCATTCATAAGTAAAATTCAACATAACTGAAGCTACTAAACCCTATCTCATCCCTTGAGGGGAAAGGCCAACTTTAAAAAACTTGCATCTTTTCAGACTTATTGTCAGTGCACAGAGACTGCTGAAAGAGCAGAGCTGAGCAGAAACGCTGATGATGGGCATTAAAAGAAGGTGGCCATAAACAATAAAGCGGCGGGGAGGGGATAGGTGGGTTGTGAAAAGCTCAGCAGCTCCAGAAGCTCACACAGCACAGGTGTAATTCTACGTCAATGCCAGAAGTGCTTCTCTGGCTCTAAGCGTTGGTTACCGGCAGCCAAAAACATTTTAAGATGAGAAAGCATGAGCCTTCACCAACCCAGGGAAGTCCACGTGCCTTTGCCCACTTTCTGGCGTGCAGCCAGAGAGAAATGTAAACCAGCATAGCCTGCCTCTTCACCTCTGCTCCCTGGGTCTCTGCTCCCCCTTCTGTGAAACAGCAGACTTGGAGAGATCGTTCTACGAGCTCATCTGGCTCTGAGATTTTCTATAAGTCTATGGACTCAGCTACTGGCTCCACAATGGGTATTGGTAGGTTTTTTTTTTGAGGAGCTATCTGTAATGTCAAACGATACTTCTTTTTTCTCCCCCAAATTTGATTTTGTTGGACATGTTCTTAATCACATTTTAATTATTTTGTTTCTTTGTCTATCTTTGCATCTCCAGTGTCTAGCATTGCATACGCCTGGGAAATGGCAAATCTGCACTGTGCACTAGATATTGATGAAACTTCTCTCTCCCCTTTCATCTGGTAAGTGTCCTGGAGCTCCTGGCACCATATAGGACAGAACTCAATACTGTTCTTGCACAATCAGGCTGGCTGCCCTCACGTGCGGAAGGGTCACACCAAGGGCATCCAGAGGGTGCCTCCTCTACCTCAGCCTACATCCTGGGACCTGCAGTGGCCTCTTAACCAGTCGCTGTTAACTGAGCACGTTAACGTGCCTCGCTCCGTATAACAAACAACAATATTTGCAAACCGTGTATCTGATAAGGGGTTAATATCCACAACATATAAAGAACTTATGCAATTCAATAGCAAAAACCCAAATATCCCAATTGAGAAAAGGACAAAGGATCTGAATAGACATTTCTCCAAAGAAGATATAAGAAAAGCCAAGAGGTACATGAAAAGTTGTTCAACATCACTAGTCATTAAGTAAATGCAAATTAATATCACAATGAAATATCACCTTACACCTATGAGAATGGCCATCAACAAAAAGACAACAGAGAACAAATGCTGGCATGGATGTGGAGAAAAGGGACCCTTGTGCACTGTGGATGGGAATATAAACTGGTATGGCCACTGTGGAAAACAGTATCCTCAAAAAATTAAAATTAGAACTAACATATGATCAAGCAATTCCAATTCTGGGAATATATCCAAAAGCAACGAAAACACTTGAAAAGATATCTGCACTTCCATGTTCACTGCAGCATTATTTATAACAGTCAAGACATGGAAATAACTTAAATGTCCACTGATTGATGATGGATGGGTGAATGGATAAACAAATAGTTGCTGTACGTATATGGGTATGTGTGTGTGTGTGTGTGTGTGTGTGTGTGTGTGTATAACGACACACTATTGAGCCATAAAAAATGAGGAAATCCTGCCATTTGCGACAACATGGATGGACCCTGAAGGCATTATGCTCAGTGAAGTAAGTAAGTAAGACAGTGAAAGACAAACGCTGTATGATCTAATTCATATGTGAATTTAAGAACAAAAACAAAAAAATCCCCCCAAACAAACAAACAAATAAGACGAACTCATAGAAAAAGAGATCAGACTTGTGGTTATGACAGGTGAGGGGTGGGGGAGGGAAAGTGGAGGAAGGTGGTCAAAAGGTACAAATTTCCAGTTACAGGATAAATGAGTACTAGGGATGTAACGTACAACATGATGACTATAGCTAACGCTGCTCTATGACACATAAGGAAGTTGTTAAGAGATTAGATCCTAAGAGTTCTCATCACAAGGAGAACATTTTGTCCCTTTATTTTTTTCTTCTTTCTCTTCTTTTTACTGCATCTATATGAGAAGATGGAGGTTAGCTGAACCTACTGAGGTCATCATTTCACAATATATGTAAATCAAACCATCATGCTGTACTCCTTGAACTTAGACAGTGATGGAGGTCAATTATTTCTCAAGAGAACTGGAAAAAAATTGGTGGCTCTTAGCTATGTTCCTTTTCAGTAAGAAACAAATGTTAGCTGAGGGAATTATTAGACTCTTCTTTGTATGGTGCATCATTCCTATTACAGAGCACTGCACACAGGAGGTACCCAGTATTTGCGGGTCAGTTCGGCTCAGTGAATCAATAAACACAAGAGTCTTCTCAAGTACAGCACCCCAGGCCTTCTGTGGCTATGAATGCCCCCCTCCTACCGCGGGGCCAGATGCACTGCCCCACTCTGGGCTTCTTCAGTGCCAACGCTTCCACAGTTCCAGCCATCTCCTCCCCAAACCCCCCTGACACTTTGCCATATCACCAACTCCTTCCACTCAGAAGACTGGAACTGCCACAGAAAGAAAACAGGAGGCTAAGATGTCACCTGGTAGCTGGCTTGTGACTAGCTTGTCATTTACTCATTTGAGTTCTGCCAGGGTCTGTTTTGTGAAAGCATTACAAAGGCAATACAATATAGTTAAACCTCAAAGGAAATAGCTAAAAGAAAGAAGCACAATTTCCATTCTCTTTCCAAATGGCGAAATGCATTTCAGCCCCTTATGTTTCCAGGAAGCGTCTGTAATGTACTTTTCTCTTTCCCAGGTCACTAAGATGCCTGCCCTGCGCTGTGTTTCCGGCTCAGACGCCCTAATGCGCAGGCAAAATGGATACAATAGAAACACAGAGCTTACAGCCTTATCATCGAGTAGAAAGAACCCGCTCCATCCAAACACACGCACGCCTCTCTGTCTCCTTGACTTTCTCATCTCAAGTCTCTCAGGTGCGTGTGAGTACTAAGCCTCTAAGAAATTCTTTCCATTTTGAAGACAAGCTGCGTCACCATCCCGTCCAGCAAGCCTGCCCAGTCAGCATCCTCCGTGTCGTCTCCTCGCCGTGTCCCGTGGCTCGGCAACACGGTGGGCCGCCAGCCCCAGCCTGCCCGTAGGGAAGGCCGAAGGGACCACCGCCCCAGATCCACCCACTCATCTCTTCCATTCCCTTTGTCAGCCAAGGCGCCAGCTGCCGGGGCTGAGGGGGTGTCCAAGGTTAGCCACCAGTCAGCACCATGGCCCGCGGAGCCTTGGGGCAAGTGTCCTCAGGACCGCAGTCTCTTTAAGCAGGGTCTGCTTAAACCCTCTGTCACACACAACCTCCGTCGCTGGAAGCTCTTTGAATGGAGCTGAAATCAACCTTTTATAACTCTCCCGTCGGTCCTAGTCCCGAGACCCCGAGCAAGTATCCTCCCTTTTCATCATGAATTGTCTCTGCCGAACAACATAAATAGGACAAAAAGGCAGCATCTTCATGTGTGGAAGGACACAGAGAGCTGGTGACAACGGGCAGGACCAGGAAGGACACAAAGAGCTAGGCGACAACTGGCAGGACCAGGAAGGACACAGAGAGCTAGGCGACA
>NW_021703780.1:4728211-4762177 GCF_005190385.1 Monodon monoceros | reverse complement strand
GGCAGGACCAGGAAGGACACAGAGAGCTAGGCGACAACGGGCAGGACCAGGAAGGACACAGAAAGCTAGGCGACAACGGGCAGGACCAGGAAGGACACAGAGAGCTAGGTGACAATGGGCAGGACCAAGCTGATAGAGCGGTGTCTGTGAAAATCAGGTGAAGAGCAGTGAGAACAAGACCCTTCCAACCTCTTCTTTGTCCAGCTGCCCTTGAACTACGAGGGGACAGACCGACAGGAGCCTCCAGAGATCAGCAAGCGTGTAGTAACGGCCTACGCTGAGGAAGGTTCCATGACAGCACTAAGGCACAGAGGTGAGGTTCCCACCCTCAACATCTCATGTTCTACCGAGAGAAGCAGATAAGACTAGAACTAAACATAAAACAACGTCCACTTGTTCAAAGAATTTACAGGCATGGAATTATGGGTTACTCTGTACTTCTGCGATGGTGCCTTTTATGAGTTAATTATTCATTTAAAACAGAAGTGGAGGAAATCCAGGGAAGTCAGTTGTGGGATCTGGATATACCAGGGAAGGCTCTGCTGTAAGAGCAAGGAGAAATGTACAGACTCTCCTGAAGGCACGAATCCACGCCCAAGGCCGGGGAGTCGGCTTCCTGGGTGGGAGGTGAAGCCCTCGGATCCCCCAGCACGGCCCCCAGTGCAAGGATGGGTGTCTTGAGGGCCAGGCCGGCCCAGAGGACACCTTGTAAGTGGGACTGAATCGAGGGGGGTGTCCACTTGGCTCCAGAAATTCAGACAGCCTTTGATTCCCAGCCCTTACTCTCCTCTTCCTGAGCAGGAGCGTTCCTATTTTCAGCATAAAATTAGCATAGAGATGAAACCATTTCAGGGGACACAGAGTGAACTGGCACAGGAGACATTACATTTTTCATTTCTAAAATGAAAAATTTTCCTTTTTCTTTAAGCCCCGAGACTGCCGCTTAATTTGTGTGCAGACTGTGCTTGCACTGCCGAGGAAGGCTGAAGAAGGGGTGGCGGCGGGGCTGTGAGCAGAGCCGTCGGTGGGGATGGCCGGGCGGCCCCAGGGTGCGGTGCCAGGTGACACGGACAGTCCACGCTCTGCGCCTCCTGCAGACATGCCGGCGGCCCAGTGGCGAACCGCAGCGCTGGACGCATCTTTCCTCGAGAGCTGCAGGGCAGGACCTGGTCCAACTCCACTCCATGTCTGTCTCTGGCTTCCCTCGCGTCATTTCAAAGACATCTTCACGGCTGGTAAAGACAGGATTTCTTGTCATCTCTTCCCACTTGAAAAAAGATTCTGAGCAGCTGTGCTGGGACGAAAGGCAGCCCCACCCCTCCTGCCGCACCAACTTTGGTCTTTTTTTAGCTTTTCTCACATCCCTCCTCTCCGCTCTCCTAAGCTCTCAAGTTCCCTCCACTTTTTCTTTAGTGGGTTGCTTCTGATCTCATCGGAAAACATTCTCTGAGTCATTAACAATACAAGACGGTAAAGAAAGCTGTCTGCTGGTGGCCCCAAAGGCAATCCCTCTTCAATGTCAGTGTCAAAGCTCTTCAATTAAGGGAGCACAGAGCGGCTCTGAATAATACTGGATCTTTACAGCAAACCATTCCATCCAACCAGACTTGGGAGGAATGTTTTCTTAAAAGTTCAACCATCTGATTCCTCTGTTTGAAAGAGCTGAAAAAGAATGTCTTTATCTGTACCAAGCTGGCGGAAGATATTCCCTGTATCTGAGAGCCACACAGTGCCCTGGGGGGGACGGGGTTGTTTTGAATGCAAAGGGAGTAAGCGTAGCTTATTACATATATGGGAGGAGAGACGAGAAACCAATATTCCTATCATATAAAGCCTTATTACTGTGCATAGTATTAACTTAGACATTGTGAAAAATTATACGATAACCTACTTTTCGAGTTGTATGTGATGAGAACTAAGTGTCTGCGAAGTGAGGGCAGCAGAAGACCCCAGACTTCCGAAGCTGCACTGCGGGACAGGACATAATCTCGTCACAGCTAGAATTTACTAAGTCCTGATCCTGTGCCAGCCACTGTTCTAAGAGCTTTATGTGAATTCATTCTTTTAATCCTTACAATAATCACACGAGACCGGTAGTATTATAGAAGTTATCACCTGCCCAAGGTCACACGTGGCAACAAAGGGCAGGTCCCTTTCATTCAAACCCAGGCAGCCTGACCCGAGAATCTCCCTCTTGACCACTACACACGCCAATTATACGTTGCTAGCTTCTCACGAAAGGACCTGAAAAATGACTACTTAGCACCGCTTACTTAGATAATTATAACTTTGATTAATAACAAAGTAGAATTGTGTGTCTTTACACACACTTGAATTAATCTAGAGACACCTGTCCTTGAGTTAGTTCAAATGGTAAATGCCAGAAACGGGGGTGGGCAGCCAACACTTGCCTCTCTGCTCCATCCTGCGGGGGAACCCAGGAGGCTCCTTCTAGGTGTGAGAGGCCACGTGAAGCTCTGGAGGCTGGCCGTCTGGGTAACTACCCCACACTGCTGTTGAGTGAACTTAACATACAGCAAGTGTTACAAGAATGATTGTCATATTTCATAAATTACATTCTGCCATTCACAGGGAAGTCCCTGCAAAACTAAAGTAATAATATGCACAGCGAACAGGAGGAATAATATTGTAAGCAACGCATCATAAGGATGGAGACAACACAACACAACACATGAAAAATATAGTCTGTAATAAAAGAGCTGACAGAGAAGAAAAGAAGATTTAAAAACATGTTCAGGCGGGATGACCCATGGTAAGAAGTCAACCAAAATTACAGTGGTCTAGATGCATGTCAAAGAGAAACCCAAGGAGAAAATCTAAGCAAAACAATAAAAAATATTCCCCCTTTCCTTTTCCATTCAGTGGAAAATATCTTTTTGTCCAGATGGACATACTAACATCTCAAGAGCTTGGTTTGGTAAACGGTTTCCCGAGGAAAGAAGCAGGCTGGGATGTACCAGCACTGCGGACCCACAGGAAGGACCTGTGCCCGGAGCCCACCGCTCAGACGGTCTCCCCTCACTCCCCAGCGCACGGCCACCCCCCATAGGCCTTTGAGAGCTTGGCTGCCCTGCTCTCCACCCACCACACGGTTTCAGATGTTCCCCATTGTCCTCCAACCACCATGACCTGAGCTCCCCTTTGTTCATCTTGGGGAGGTCCTCCCATCTACGTCTCAGAGCAGCACTCTGGCGGGAACCCCATCAGGCTCCAGGGGCCGAGCCGAGAAGCCTGCGGTCCCAACATCCACCCAGCTTCCCGGCTCCCCTCCTGCCTGGCGTCAGCTGTGTCCGTCGGCGACGCCCTCTGTCCAGCTGTGATGTCCTGCCTTCTCACAGGAACACTGCTCTTCTCTCCCATAGAGTCACCCTCTCCTCTGCTGGATCCTTCTTTTGAATTTTTAAAAACAGACTTTATTTCTTAGAGCAGTTTTGGGTTCACGGCAAAACTGAGAGGAAGGCACAGTCTCCCACACCCTCTGCCCTACAGCCTCTGCTGTCAGCACCCCGCCAGATGGCGACTTGTTACAACCGATGGACCCACGTCCGCACATCGCCACCCGGAGCCCACGGCCGACATCTGGGTTCACTCTTGGTGTTCTTTTTCTTCTTCTTTTTTTTTCCCTAAAACATCTCTCTCTCTTTTTTTAGTTTTATTGGAGTATAGTTGATTTACAATGTTGTGTTAGTTTCAGGTGTACAGCAAAGTGATTCAGTTATACATAGATACATATACACACATATTCATTCTTCTTCACATTCTTTTCCCATACAGGTCATTACAGAATACTGAGTTTGGTGCTCTTCCATTGACTTTCAAAGACGCTGACGTGCACTGCATTTTGACCCTGCAGCCCTCCACCTACCACGCGGCCCTCTCCTCTCCTTCAGTTGTCTCTCTTCACTGTCTCCATCTTTCCCACGCTGGTCATCCAACCTTGCTTCTGCCCACACCCTGCAAGTGAGCACCTCTCACTAAGGTCACCGAGACACTCATGTAGCTATAAGTACAATGGCTCCTCGTCTGTCGTTATAAAGCACTTGTCTCTGATACATTGTGATGAATTGGCTGCCCTCATTACCCGGAAACCCACACGTCCCCTGGCCTCCGTAACCCCACACCCGGGCTCTCCCATCCCCAGCTCTCCCACCGTCCCGTTCACATCCTAGTCCTTCATCCGGCCACGAAATGCCTGTGTTCCTCAAGATTCACCAGAGTCCCTTGTCCTCTTGCTTGGTACTTCTGGTCAGTCCTCTCCAACCCTCAAACGCCCGCTAAGTGAAGGCTGCTCACAAGCTGACACCCCACGGCCCACCTCTCCCGTGAGATCCAGACTATTCCAAACTCGTTCAAAGCCTGTGCAACATGCTGACCTCAGCATCTCAGGTAAACTTCAAGGTCGTTGTGCCCAACTTCAACCTCAGTCAGTCCTGTCCTTTTACCAACACCTGGCAACACGCCACATCCACAAGTTCCACAAGTCAGGCACTCGGTACCATCCCTCCTGACCTCAGACTCAATCAAGTGGCAGGTTCTGGAGATTTCAGTTTCTATTAATCTTGGGGTGTTCACGTCCCTCATCCCCTTGGCCACAAGCTCGGTCTCACCTCTTGTGTAGCTACTGCAATCACCTTCTCCTGGCCCTGAGGCCCCTCCTCTTCCTCCCGGGCCCTTCCTCCACAGAGCAGCCAAGTACATCTTTCTGAAAACCAAGTCTAACCGTGTACATGCTTTGCTTATGTAACACACTTTGGGGGCTTCCTGCTGCTCCTGGATAAAGTGAGAGAGCCGGCGTGGTCTGGCCTCACCACTTCCTCAGCCTTGTTACCGTGTCCCCTCCCGTCCAGCCACACTGGCCTTCCCATGGGGCCCACGAGGCCCCCGTTCTTCCTGCCAGAGCTTCGCTCATATGCTGCTCCTTAGCTTTGAAAGTTCTTCCCTCCCCCCCCACCCCCCCACTCCCCCGGACCTTGATTCCAGTGCTCAACTGTTCTTCAAGCACCATGTTGATAACCCTTCTCCCAGCTGTCATTTCACATTTATATGTGTGATTATTTGATCAAAGCTAGTTTCTCCAGCTAGTCTAGACCAGAAGTTCTTGGAGAACATCAGCCGGGTCTGTCTGCTTCCTGTCACCTCTACAGCCTGTGCGCACAGCAAACAAATGAATGAACTACTTGTGAAGGGACTGCCCAGCGGGGCGGCAGCCGGGGCAGGGTCGGCGTGAGGAGGGACGGCTTTTCTCTCTCTAGGTGGGTCAGGATGGAGGGCGGCTGCTCACTTCTGGAGCACAGGGCTGGTCTACCAGCAGGCCCTTCTCCAGAACCACCCATTCTAGACACGCCCCCAACCTAAGAGGAAGGAAAGGGCCAGAAGAAGCGGGGAGAAGGCAGTAAGTACAGCAGAATTGCCAACCTACTCTAAGGTGCAACTATCCCTGAGAAGGTACATTTTAAGGTTCGTTCCATGAACTAACACATGAAACATCTGTGAAAACCCTGGGAGGATTTAGCAGGAATGAAATGGTGTGCTCGAGGTACCTTGCTATATTTATTTATATCACAGCTCCTTTGACACATCTTTGCTCTTTGTTCTTTACATGCCTGTGTCTCCTTCAACTGGGCTATAAATTACTCGAAGGCAAGGACCCTGCTTTTCATTGCCTGGCACGTGGCACTGAAGTGAGGCTGGTGTCCAGCACAGCTCAGGCACCTGTGAGTGTTCTCTGATCAATGACTCATAGATAGAAAAATAAATGACTGGATAAGTGGAAAGACAGGCATCAAAACCAAAGTTGCCTACTTTACCGCTATGTTGATGAACTGAAACAGTATCTACCAGATAACTGTATGACCCTGACATGGGGCACTTCAGTGGAGGGAATGAAGACAGTTCTGTAACCACCTGTTTACCTGACTGTCACCTCTCTGAACTGTGAGCTCCCCGAGGATGGCAGGCCTTTTTATTTGTCTTTGTGCTGAGTAGATGTGAGTGATTTTCTCAACCCCTTTAATTTAGTTGCCAGATGAATCAAAGTCTAGTCACAGCTCTTGAACTAACAGGGTTAGTCTCAGCTGGAAGAGTCTTGTCTTCTGGGGCTTTAATACCTCAACAGCAAAATGACACAGTAGGACAACATGATCTACGAGATCTTCCTCTCGGCTCTAGCATCTGATGAATCTGTACTCAACCATCCAAACAAGCAGAGAAGAGCCAGGGACAGCCAGGGCCTAAGCAAGTGTTCTGATCACAATGAATCACGTGTAACTTTAAAAAATCTTGCATATTGCTAATCTTATCAGGCATTGCTCACAAGGATCATGGTGAAGGAACAACTGTAGCCCAATACGGGCAATTTGCATGGAAGTCTCCTGGTACATTGCAAAACATTATTGGGAACAATTATAAAACAGGGGTTAACATCAGTGCCAAGTAACCTGGCAGCTCAGGAGGCAGTAATTCAAATAAAACACAACCCAAATCTGAAATTGGATATGAGCATATATAAAATATTGTTATAATCAGCATCTGTGGAAAGCATGACTATGCAATGTGACATGAATTTAAAATTATCTAATAACTTGGTTTTATGTTAGGGGGGAAAATGTTTGATTTCTCCCAAAACTCATCTCCTTTAAAATTTCTGACAGAAATTCCAGTCATATATTTTGCTAATAATGTATCTATCTTGATCTTGATTTAGTTCTTTAATGGAAAATTCTTGGCAACTTGCCTCCAGTTTATACAATGTAAATGCCATAATGACTATGACAACAAAATGCTGTGTAATAAGTATTTCTCAAAGAAGCAAGTATAAAAATAGAAAACTACTGTAGTTTTCTGAAATGCAGTTAAATGACTGCCTCAGACCCCAGAAGGATACAGTAACAGTAATAACCACCAATGTTCACTGAGTGCTTATTTTGTGCCAGGCACCAACCTAAATGCTTCTATGTTGTTAACTTACATAATCTTCACAACAACTCTGAGGAAGGCACTATTTACTGTCATTCCCCATTTCACAGGTGTGAAAACTGAGGCACAGAGAAATTAAGTAACCTGCCTGAGGCACCACAGCTAGTAAGCGGTGAGGCCCAGATCTGAACCCAGGCAGCCTGCCTCCAAGCTCACACTCTTAACCACGACTAGACTATGCCTCTAC
Organism: Monodon monoceros; assembly: GCF_005190385.1. Taxonomy (NCBI): domain Eukaryota; kingdom Metazoa; phylum Chordata; class Mammalia; order Artiodactyla; family Monodontidae; genus Monodon; species Monodon monoceros. Next base: position 4,754,994 of record NW_021703780.1, on the reverse strand, counting down.
AAGCTACGGGCCATAATGTAAACTTTTACTGAAAACTGAAAGTTACAATTCTGAACATCAATTTTTGAAAATGAACTGTGTTCCCTTTCAGTATTCTCTGCTTTTAAAAACCGTTAATGCAATACAGGCGTCATGCAGCTAAATGCGTGTAAATCCCAACGGGGTACTAATAAACCAAAGCCCTTCTGAAGCCAGAACCTCATTTACAAGGACTGAGGACTCTAGAACAACACACCTCCAGGACCAGTTTTACTGCTGCCACCTTCTCGCATCTTCATGGTGAAAACCTCTGGGTCCCGTATTAGGCAGACTGCAGTGATCTTCTATCAGGAGGGCAAATATTTAAATGATTTCCCACATCTGATCTTCCATGTCATTTCCTCTTCTAAGCTTGACTGGGCAATCTGATCAGTGCAGTAAAGTAGAAATATGCCTTTACTGCACCAAGCGACCCTTCATCTGTGTTCGGTCAGGGGGATCTAAGCTCTTGGGCCTCTTTTAGATAAAGGCTTTCACCTAAAAAGATCCAGGGATCAGTTTTCTAAGCTGAGAGGGAGCTGGAAGCTGTACAACAATAAAGGGCACTTCTTATTATATTTTTAAGAAAACCTATACCCCATGAAAAGAGAATGAGGGGAGAACAACTGAAAAGAATTTTCAATGCTTTTACATATTACTGTATATTTTTATATATTATTATATGTATATACATATACAATGCCTGTAAAATACACATATATAACGTGTATACATACATTATATGTGTATATATTCCAAAATAATATGTAAAATAGGTAACAGTTCAGTAGCTATAATGTACCTATGTAATAGTAAGGTATCTGTCAAAAGCCAATTGGGTGACCCCCACTAGATAACCAAGACGTAGACAAGCAGTCTTGGCTATTCACACGTTTCTCATTCTCACTGGGACACATCGCACGGGGGCTTAAAGCAGCCATGTTGGAGGACAAGGTTAAGGAGAAAGGCGCTGCTGGTCTAGGGTGTCTCCAGGCTCTGGAAGGTGGGCGAGCATGGGAATGAAAGGGAAAGTGGGCCATGCACTTGAGCTCAAGCACATCGTCCACCCCGCTGACTTCCTCTCGTTTACAACAAGCTCGTTGTCCGACTGTAGACGGGCGGCAGACGGAAGCCTGGAGACAGAGGAGGGAGCGTGTATGTGAACAAGGGTCCAGGTTTCTACGGGGAAGGGCAGTGAGGCCGTGAGCAGGAATGGGGGCTCCCAGAGATGGAAAGAGTCCACAACACGATGGTGACAGTGACGGTGTCGGAACAACCAAGGACCGGACGGTCCTTCCTCACCCTCCGTTTTACTTAGAGACAAAAGGCGATTTCCAAGAACGTGGAGACAGTGGTTTTTCTAGGTTCTGACTCCCTAGGATTATGTCCAATGCACTTGCGAGTTCAAGTTTCACAGTGATAACTCCAGTCACTCAAAGACAGCCGATTTGTTTCTGAACTATTTTAAAGAATTAATAGAAGTGTTCTAAAATCTCTTAACTTATGACCTGAAAGTACATTAGGCATTTGGAAAACCTAGCCTATAATTACTTAGGAACGGAAGAGGGGAAAAGAAACAAACAGCTGATTTAAAAGTTTTTAAAATTAGCTTCTGTGGTAGGTGAAAGAATAGTCCCCCCCAAGCATCTACACCTGATCCCTGGAACCTGTGAATACATTACCATACACGGCAAAAGGGAATTGCAACTGGGGCTAGGGAGCCTGAGATGGGGAGGTGTGCACATTTGCGTGGGCCCAATGTGATCACGAGGGTCATCGTGAGAGGAAGGCCGGAGGGTCACAGCCAACAGGAGATGTGGTGCCAGAAGCCAGAAGCCGGGGAGTGCAGGCGGCCTCTAGACGCTGGGATGGTAGTGAGTGGTCTCCCCCGGACCCTCAGAAGGAACCAGCCCTGCCAACAGCTTATCTGTAGTCCAGGGAAACGATTTCAGACTCTGACCTCCACGGTGGAGAGGTGATAAATCTGTATTAAGCTGCTCAATTTGCGGTAATTTATTACAGCCATTAATTCACCTCCTACATGGTGAAAGGTGAGATCCTGGGCACACGAGTGAGTGATTGAAAAGGAGTATTACTCAAATGGTAAAAGAGGCTTTTCTCACATCACATACTCGGGACTCCAGCTCTGTGGGGTTTAAGGAAGACTAAATTTGGCTAGAAAGACACAGCGAGAGAAAAGTGTATAATTAGAATGACAGATGCTAAAATGTGCCCACGAGCTGGTCTCAGGCTCAGTGGAGAACGGTGGGGGGTGGGGGGCGCCACACCGAGACGCACAGGAAGCAAGTAAATAGCTTCTGCTGGTCTCCAGTGGCTGGGGTCCACCCTCACAGAATTTCAGCTCTTAAAAGCTTTTTGGTCTTAGGGTTCCCCTTACCAAACCTTTGGTTAATCCCCGACCCTATGCACCCTATGATGCAGTCCAAGCTATTACTCACAAAGTATACATAAGTCTGACAGCATCTGTCTTTGAAGGCTAAATATTTTGAATACCAACTCCAGGAAAGCATTGTGAAATGCTGACTTAATCTCTCTGAAATGATCAGCTAACGCTGAAGAGAGGGACTGGGAAAGAGCTGGCTGACCATGATCTGCCAGGAGGAAACACATGGACATGGCAATAGGGAGGTCCAGGAGACGATGTCATGACCCAACGAAGCAGATCCTGCCCTCCTACGACCCAGCCGGGCAGGGGCAGCCCTGGCGTTCACCATCTGCCTGTTCCTGCCTCTTCTTGAAGGCCTGAGGGCCCTAAATCGGACTCTGACTCCATGGCCAAAGGGCCAGACCAGGAGCTTCTGTAATCTGATGGTACTGCCCACTCCACCAGTGATGTCAAAGATGCTATCAGAGAACCAAGGGTGCCACTGATCCTGTATTTACATACGAGCATCTATGTCAGCCAAACCTGGAGGCCGGCAAGGACTGCCCAGCCTTGCTGAAGGTTAATGCCACGTGTGCATCACACAGGGAACTTCTGACCCGCTCTGGAACGCAAGTCAGAGTCAGAGCAGAGGAGGTGCAATCTACCCTGTTCCAACTCTTGTCTAAACATCGCTGACGGAAGGAGGTCCAGCTGGGCTGCTCTCGCCATCAAGGGGGCTTTGTTCACTGCTGCAACCCCAGTGCCCAAAGGGCCCCGACACAGAGTCGACACTCGCATTTGTGGGACGAGCAAATGAACGCGTGGGAGGAGGCTGGAGATGTGCTTCGTTTATAACTACAACATGGCAACTCCCTAAGACTTAACTCACCCTGATCCTCGAAGTGAGATCTTTTCCCTTCTGAGCCCCCCCGGGGGGGGGGCCCTGTTTATTCCTCTCAGACGCTATTCTTTTCAGATGTGTGTTGCTATCACTTCATTCGTATGAGTTTCCTCCCTAAAATAAATGGTAAGAGGCTAAGGGTTGAGCCTACCTTATCCATCATCGTATCCACCACAGCCAACCCAGAGCCCTCCACGTAGTAGGTGCTCAATAAATACCAGTAGATTTGAATCAGTGAAGCATGTTTTCTCTAATTTTTTAGGAGAGATAGGATTTGCATCTAAAGGTCACTTGGATTACTGAGTAGGAGATCATAGCAAATCAACATACTCCTTTTTTCAAACTCCTAATTACCACATATAGAAAGAACTACTTAAAGTAAGAAGTGACCCTCCACTAAGAGGATCCAGGTTTACCAATACCCAAGTTTTTGTCAGAAGTGAGAAGCATTTTAAATATAAACATATAAACCTCGATATTAATATAGATATATGTGGATATACACGGATGTATGACTAGATTTACTAATTAGCAGGCGTTCCTTATCATTGAGGTAAAAAGAGATAAAAATACAATGCATATTGCATTGAACAAATGGCATATGGCCTGCTTTATAAATACACACATTTTGTCTCTCTCTCCTTCACACACACAAACCCAAAACTCTGCCTTTTAAGATGCTGGCCTCTTGCCCTAGTTTGAGGGGCCCAAACAGAAACTGTTAGGACCTGTGACACCATCGTTTCCTTACAGACTGTCTGGGGGAAGCTCGTCTGTCACCACCAGTCAGGAAAAGCCCTGGACACGTGTTGCTCATACACAGTGAGATGCTCGTAACGCCCTTCCCATCAAGGCTGGAGGCCTCTCTAACAGAACTGGCTGCACCCTGGGTCGGGGCATCTCTGTGCCTTGGTGCAGGCACCCATGAGGCCCACAGATGCTAACAAGCGCTGAGCACAGGTCTCTGTCCACAGAAGCCCTCACTTTTCTTTGCTGGATGCCAGTGACAGACAGTGAAAGGACTGAAGGGTAGCTGGGCAATTTTGAGAGGAAAATGGTCCGTCAATAGAGCCATGCGCTGATTTCTGTATATGAGGAAAAGGTGGGGCCTTGAAACAAAAAGGAGGGAGGAAAACGAACATTTACTGAGTTCCTAGGAAGATGAAAGTGCTTTATTTTATAACCATCCTGCACAGTCTTCCTTTCTGAAATTTAGTTTTTATTTTTATCCGCACATATTTGAAGAACCAAATAATTGTAAAGGCTTGTTCTGAGGGACAGCAGCCCCCAGCCCACTCCTCCAGTCAGCGCCCCAGAGGGGACCTGTCTCAACCCTCCCATTGATTCCTTTAGCATTTATCTCTATATCTGTGAAGAAGATGCTTTTATCGCCACCGGCCCAGGAGCGGTGGGCTGACCGGTCAGTGCTCACACTGCTGCGTGGAGCAGACTGTGGTCACTTTTCTTTTCCTGTCAACTTTGTTTTCCCTCCTTTAATAACTGCGTTGACTTTCCATCTGCACTGTTTCTGCCACCGTGTGCTTCCCATGCTCTGCTCCCGCGGGGAGGGACCGCACAGCCGGGTTATGAGTGCACCCCACCTGGGTGCAAATCTCGGCCCTGCCACTAACGAGCTCTGTAACTTGGCAAATTATTTGAGCATCGAGTGCCTCAATTCCCTCATCTGCACAAGGAAGATAATCATGACCATCAGTCTAACAGGGATGCTACCAGGATTCAACTGTTACTACACGTACGCTTAGAGCTGTGTCTGACACACAGTGGGTTCTCGGTACGTATAAACGGGGATGACTGTTACTAGGTACCCAGGACATCCTGGACCCTTCTGATCTGCTCCCAGCCTGTTGGACCACCCTCGGGAAGGCCGCTTCCAGCAGGGGCTTTGGGATGGCCGTTCTCCCTCATCCTAGGGATGCCCACGGCCTTCCTCCGGTGCACCTTCTCCTGCTTCCTGAGTCCTGCCTTGTCTTACCTCTCATTTCGGGTGGACCTGCCCTCTAGATTCGGAAAGTATTGCTCTTCTACCCTCAGGTTTGATGAACAGTATGGCCGAGCCCTGGATTCCAGGTTGAAAATTATTTTCGTTCAAGCTTTTGAAGGCACTGCTCTTCTGGCCCCCAGGGCTGCTGCCAGGACCTGTGAAGCCCTGATAGCTCCTGACTCACGTTCTCCCTTGCTCGGCTTCCAGGCTGTTCTCTGGGCCTCCGTCACTGTGTCAGGCCCCCAGCCGCTCCGCCCCGCCACCCCCCGCCCCTCCCCCCGTCAGGCCCCCCTCCTCACTCTGTCCCCCCACTCCCACCCCCGTCACTCCATCGCCGTCACTTCCTGGCTCTCGTTTGCTCACTGCACTGGGTGCTCAGGGAGTCCTGTCGATGTGGAGACCCACAGGCTTGGGTTCTGAGAGACTTTCCTTCATTATCTGTTTGAGGAGCTCCTCCCCTCTCTTTGCTCTCTTCTTATTTGGTTGTTGGACTTCCTGCATCATGCTCTAGTTTTCTTATGTTTTCTCTAAAATTTTCTTTTTCTTTCTTGAAGAACTCAGCTTTAGTTTTCAGCCCTTCTGCTGACTTCTACATTTCTGTGATCACTTTTCTGCTTTTCAAGCACTCCTTTTTGCTCTCTGAATATTCCACTGTATAGAGAATCTTTTCTGCTTTCCTTACTAAATGCACACTCATCCCTTACTTCTCTGAGGATGTTAAGGGCAAGCTCTTTTTCTCATGTCTCCTTCTCCCTCCACAGTCCATGCTTCCTGCCATCTGCATTTCCTGTTTGGTTTCAGTCCTACTTTGGAAATGCCTGGTTATTTCTCGGACGTGTGCTCGCATTTCAGAGTGAGCCTCTGGCGTCCTGGGTGCTCACGCCGTGGAGAGCTGGGGCTCACTGGAGGGTAATCTGCGTGCTCCGTTTCTTGGGGAACCCCTGATGCCCGTATATTAAGCCCTTTTCCCACAGGTTGGTGAGATCCCCCAGTGCCCAGTGTCCAGGGAGGCGAGACAGTGAAGGAGTCAGGGCTCTCAACATCCAGCTAGTAAACGTGCACTTCATCCCCCAAACTAGAGGTTCTCTGCTTTGTCCTCTCCAGGGAATAAACCTTCAGATTTCTACCAAGATGAAGGCCTGTCAGTAACTGGAAAACCTGGGGTTCTGCCTCTCAGTACACTTTCAGCTGGCGGCTCTGTTTTAGCTCCACCTTTACCCCCGGCCCCCAAGGGGAAACTGTACTTCTGATCCCTGCACCTTTGGGGCTCACTCTAGTTTAAGTGGGGTTCCATCCTGACTCTCCCCACTGCCCACATGGATTTCGGCACTTCTGGGTCTGCTTCAAGTAGCTACCACTTCGCCATCTGCTTTTCAGCTTCCAAAATTACGTTGCTGACGTAGCCTCCCATTCACTTGGTCCTTGATTAATTTACACCTCAAAAAAAAAGCAAACCCAAAAACCCTTTACTGTTACTGTTATAGCATCTTGAGAGGTAACTGAGGTTAAGGCTTGTGTTCAATCTGCCATCTTTAATCAAAAGTCTATTAACCGTATGCCCTGGGTAAGGTAACGGAAGTACCAGGAGAGGGTAATTTGTTGAAGTTCACGAAACCAGTGAGAAAAGAAATCAGAACCTGATCTCAGGTCTGCCTGATCCTGAAGCCCAGCCCTTTCCAGGACAGCTCACGGCCTCTCCCTAAGAGCACGGGGCCTCACCCATCTGGAGCTGACTGCTGGAGATCTGCCCCCTGAAATCGGCACCAGCCTAAAAACTACTGGCCCTGGGAGATTCCGGCGACTCTCGGCGTCTGCTGTTGCCACTCCCTGTTCCACACCATGTCCTGAACGCCCTCCACGGTCACTCCCTGAATCCTACCCACAGCCCAGGCTCTGCCCTCTGCCCTTAGTTTGAAAGGGTGGCTGACAGGGAAGGGAATGGCTCCCAACAGTGGGGCCCTGGCCTAGGCATAAGGATGCCAACTGTCACCTCCTTTGGTGATCAAAAGATTTCTGAGAAATCAAACAAATTCCTTCTCAGAAAATGTCTGGGGTCTTTTTACCAAAAAGGCAAGAGAGGGACACTTTTAGGTCTCACGCACCAACAGCCATTGCTTTATCTCCTGATCAACCCTAGACCCTGTTTGACAAGCTTGCCCTGCGGGTCCCGAGCAGATCAATCACTTCTCTATAGCAAGTGGGTAAGAGCACAGGCTCTAGAATCACACAGGCTGGGGTTCAAATCTCTGACACTTACTACCTGTGTGGACTTTGGGCAAGTTACATAAGTTCTCCAAGCCTTGCTTTCTCATCTATAAAATGGTAATAGTCACAGCATACAGTTTATTGAGTTGCCATTGGTTTAAATGAGATACTGTGTGTTACACATTAATTATAATACCCAGCAGTGCACAGTTAATAAACACTAGCTCGTATTTTATTTTTCCTGCTATTATCACATTCAAGAAATATTTATGCACAAGAAAAAACTGTAACTATGTATGATGACGGATGTGAACTTCTCTTGCTGTGGTGATCATTTTGTAATACATACCAACACTGACTCATTATTCTGTTACACCTGAGACTAATATAATGTTATATGTCAATTATACCTTAATAAAAAAGAAATGTTTATGTCGCAAATTCACTGAAGATTTATTAAAACATCAACTATGTTTAGAGAGTTATGTTATACTTTGTGGAGGATACGGGAATGAGCAAAAGTCATGTCTATCTTTAAATGGTTTCTGGCCAGGTGCCAGGTGGGGTGAAGAGCACGGGTGTCCTGTACAGTGTTAACCAGGAATGAGGCGGGAGGCCAGCACGCGCAGCTCCCGGCCCCACAGTGAGCCTCGGGGGCCCTGGAAGCTGGCCTCTGGGTTCCTAAGGCTGTTCCCAACCACTCAAATTTCCCAAACAATGTATACCGGGGACAGAAACTTTGGTTATGTAAAAGTGTGAAATGATGCAAGCTACTTGAAGGATACCGGAGATAAACGATCTATTTATATTTTTATGCTGAAGACATAAATAGAAAAAAACACAGCACCCAAAGAAATGTTCCTTAAAATAGATGTACAGCAAGGATGAGAGATATATGCAGAGAACAAACAGATGCTAACTATATACCTTTTCACATCAGCCAGAACTCTGCAAGACTCATTAATTCAAGGAGATTTACCAAGCACCATCGTAATGACAAATTAACCCTCTGACAAACTGGGACATGGTGTGCTTCGGTGATTTTTTAAAACATTTTGTGATAAGACTGTTGAGACGGAATAATGAGGCACTCCTAAATCCCAGCCCTGACTATTAACCCACAGACATCATGAATCTACAGGACAATGTTATTTTATTCAGCATTCATTTGCTCAGCAATGAGGGACCAGGTGCCCACTAAGTTCTAGGGCCCCCTGGGGACAGAGCAGAGCAGTTCAAAGTTCTCATCCCTAAACTAGCATCTTAGCGTTAGCTTAGACACTGAACATGCTAATAAAGAATATTTTTACATAACTAAAAAAATGCCATAAAGAAAAATTTTAAATGGTAGTAGACTTGAATGATATGCCTCAAACAGAGTTGGGTAAAGAAAACCCCAAAATCTAACCTAAAGGATTTGAATTATTTGAAGGGTAGAGGGACAGAAAAAAAAAAAGACAGAGAGAGAGAGAGAGAGAGAGAGAGAGAGAGAAAGGGTGGAGGCAAAGGTTAAGAAAGAAAGCATCAGAAAGGAGAGTAAGGAGTTTTGGCGCTCATCAAGTAGGAACCGCTCACCAAGTAGGGACCGAGGAAGGACACATACTCCCCCCACCCCTTCACCCTGTGAACGGCCCGTCCTCCAGGAGGGGAGGGAGAGGCCCTGAGGCAGCACCCACCCAGGAGGAGGAGGCTCCCCAGAGAGCTGTGATTTGAACCCAGGCTTTCTGGCTCCTGATTTCAAGCTCTTAACCATCAGGTTACAAGCCAATCGCAGGAGCGGCAGAAAGGGGGAGATCCCAGCAGTTTGTTTGGGTCACGCGCTTGTTTGGGACGTGCGGCGGGATCGTGCTTGGTGATCCCATGGAGGTCAGAGCACGTGCTTGTGTTCTACCCACGTTTAATTCTCATCACCTCAGCACCTGCCCCTCCACAGGGAAGCATCAGGCTTTATCCTGAACCTGTTCTTATTCTATTGGATTCACGTGTGGTGCCTCACATATTAAAGGGACAAGCTTCTCTAACTTTCCAAATGAAGAAGGCAGTGATTTGGATGAATTTGACAGGATAAGTTATATATTTTCCATGGTGATACAGACATCAGAGGCCATCAATCAAACACCGAAACTTCCCCGATAATTCTAATCAACACTCACGCAGGTCCAGCTGGTAAACGGATGCACGCTCTGTCTTTCCTACCTTGTAATGTTAATTCCATTTGACTTTGAGGACATAGCTGATTATGTTAAATTTCAGTTTTAATTTCCAGTATTCCTTCTCATCTTCTTGGCTTACTTCGAACCAAGGCAGTCAACCAATATATCCTGAAGATCTGCTCTGTGCCAAACACTCTGCTAAGGGTACAAAGATGAATAAGACGACGTTGGTCCCGACCAGGAAGGAGGAAAGAGGAGGCGGAAGAAGGTGGGCAGTCAAGCTCCCTGCTTGGAATGGGATGAGGGCAAAGACCCTCCCTGGTAAAAGACAGCTTACCACAGAGAACAGCTGTACCCTTCCTGCCTGTGGGTGAGGAGCGCAGCAAACCAAACCAAACCTAAAGTACACGGGGGTCCGTGTTTTCATTGCACTGAGCCTGTACCTCAAATGTTGGCAGCAAGCAGTGCAGACATGGGGGGTTTCCTCTCTCCTCCCAAGGTATCTCTGCTGAAGACAGTTACAAGGAACTAATTTTAGTAAACAGATTCATAATCCAAACCCTACTAGGCCTTCTTCTTACAAGGCTTCCTCTTTTCTAAAGCAGAGGTGCCCTGGCAAGGCTGGAGTGGACGGGGACACAGAATGATCCCACCCCTCACTTCACAGCCAGGAAGCGAGTTCTCAGGTGTTAAGGGACTTGTCCAAGGCCACACGGCTGGTGAGTGGCAGAGCCACCGCTGCCCAGACGTGTCCTTCCCTAACCTAATTCTCGTCGTAACACTGTAGCCTCGATACGAAGGGCAGCAGGAGACACGATCTGAGGACAGCGAGTGGCCGTGGGAATAAGAATGACATTAAGAGTCAGAATTACGGGCACCAAGTAACCCCAAGAAAACCTTCCCGTTCCCATCCTGTGTCTCCCCACCTCTACTCTACACGAAAACTCACCCTCATCTCAACCCACCAAACCATGAGGCTTTCATTTAAAACAACAGCTGGACCTGAAAACAGGATGGCCTCCTTGCAACACCCTAATTCCAATTAACTAGTGAGTAAAAAACATGTAAAAATGCCTCACTCTTTGAATGAAGTGTGAGACCATCAATCGCCACATGGCACTAAACAATGAGAGCGTGGAAAATGTTCTTTGTTGCAACGTGTGGTTTATTTATCCTAGAGCCTACGGAAACATATGAGGCCGGGCAGTTAATTTTAATATTTCACACGTGCCGATTTTTTGAAGCACCAGCTTGATTCAAAGCAGCCCCCTGTGCCAGACACACATTTGCCAAGACAAAGGCCCTGTCTGACCGGACCTAATCCCCCTGGTTCTCAGGCCCCCTTCAACTTGAAAGCCTCCACCCACGCCAGCTTCATTTCTGCTGCAGTTTCACACCCATGGAGGAGATATCAGAGGACGATGAAGCAGGAATATCACCGCGTGGCCCTGAACAAAAGGCACGTCTGCTGTTGGGCTGGGACTCTGGTCCTGCTGGGATGAATCTGCAAAGCTCGGCCAGGGTGTGGGGACCATGTAGGGACCAAGGGAGGAGCCGGCCACACTCCCTCCTCCCGCCCTGGGGTCTGTTCATCTCTTTACGCTCTGCTCCAAGGTAATATTCAAACCGACCCCAAGGCTCAGTTTTCTTTGCTTGTGACTCTAATTAAATAAATCTAAACTGTCAACAGATGCACTGGCCCAGAACCTTGGCCAAATTCCTCCTTGGATACTAAAAGCCCATTCTGGCTGTTTTAACTCTGCCTGCAAGCAGGTAAGGGCAGCCTGGGCAGAACCCAGTTTTACACCAGAGGCAGAATGACTGTCATTCAGTTTCAGTGGTTGCTAATATTTATTAATGGGTGAAAGGTCTGCAGGATAATCTGAGAAGAAGTTAAGCATCTTTGAAGGTGGGAAGGACATCTTATCCAAGTCAGTCAGTTTTACTGCAAAGACGTTCAGTGAAGCGCTCTTCTGTGCCTAAGTATCGCTGCTTCAGAATCCTAAGATCTGAGTCAACTAAGAGTTTACTGAGTCTATTTTCATTAAGATGACCTGAGTTTGTAGCCATTCCCATTTGTAAACATATTCAGAGAACGATCACTAAAATAAATCTGTCATTCATTTTAGCTTCTTTCAGTCCTTTTTCAGAGGGTAAAAATTTTAAAAACTATATTATTACCTACTGGGAGTAGGAATGCAGGTCATCACGTGAGCTAGCCATTGACGCTGAGTTAAAACTGGAGGATCAAACCCTGGCGCGTCCAGGCTTTTCTCTGGGGAGAGCATCGCCGGGCGAGAATGCTTCCAAGGGAATCACGTGGCTGAGCAACCAAGATCACACGGGTAGACCTGCTGACATCCTTCTAGCTATTTGAGACAAGGGCTAAAAGGAACCAATATACACGACTGGCCCCTCTCAACGAAAGGAAGGGGCTGTGCCGTGACCGTGGGCAGAGGGCTCCTGTCTCGCTGACAAATGGGGACAACCTTCCCTGCCCACCACTGCTCCGCAGGTGACTGTCACCATAAAGAAGGCTTCTGCTTCTCCGGGTGCACGTGTTTTCATCATACTTTCCTCGTATGTTCTTAAGAGTTCGGGCACTTGTTCTCAGCCCGCAAGCACTTGGGGCCACAGACCTCCTGTCTCCTTGACAGAAACCGCGTGGTCCTCGCCTTCTCAATCACCCCACCGCCACCTACTCACCCCTCGCCTCTTCTCGCGTTTTCCTTTCACAGGTAGAATTGTTCCAAGTCTTTTACTCCCTTTCCCAGGCCCCTGTGTCGCTTCTTGGACTAATAAAGACCAGGTTCAACTACTGCGTGGGCTGGAGACTGTGTACCAAGCTGGCCCCCGACCTCCTGGACACCGGGCGAGAAGGTGGTCTAGCGGCCCAAACGCCTCCCTGCTGCCAGAACGAACGCTTTCATGAGAGCCAGCTGGTTGCCTCACCTTTGTGTAGCAGGGCATCCTGCGGCCATCACCGATGCTGCCCCAAAGAGCGGGGACGTGTTTACCAGGGGATGAACGGACGTTGACATCCCCACCTGGAGCAGCCTCCATGCTTATGAAATAGCCCACAGCCTGTGCATATCAGCACCTAGGTTAGATTTTTCCTTCTTATCCTCCTTTTCTGCCCCTCTGATCTCACATCTTGTTTCTAATCACAGCTCAGAGTGAAACACATGTAAGCGCTGTGGTAGCACTCATTGATTAGAAATCATTTTCAGAGGGAATGCTGTAACAAGGGGTTTTGATTAAAGCTGGATTATTATTTTGGTTCTTTGTCTCACCCACGTACATTTGCTGCTCCCTCCTCCTGGAAGAAAAATTTTTGTGTGCGTGAAGGTAGATCATAAGGGAGTTAAGAGTTTTTCTTAGAGTGGGGCTATTTATTTCCTTAATTAGCCTAAAATAAACATTTCTTTAAAAAGCCACTTTTTTTTTTTTTTTTTTACTGAAGCTCATGTTCTGAGCTCATAATGGCATTTTCTTCGATCCCATCTCTCTGGGATGAAGCCATGCTCAGGTCAAGATGCTCTGTGTCGCAGGGCCAGACCCCACCAGAGCCAGGGTGGATGTGCCCATCAAGGCTGCCGGGTGAGTATCACGAGGACACAGACAGACTTCTGAAGACGTGAACTGGGCTGCGGAGGGTTTGATGCGTCCGGTGAGTTTACCACGGGCCCCATCCTTCTGTGCTGCCCTCCGGCACGCTGGACTCAATGACAAGCACCCACACAGCACAATGCATCCCAAAGCCGGCTTCCTTTACGTTGTTTACAGCTGTGCAAATTACTCTCTCATCTCTTCCTGGAGAGCAGGCATCCAAGGTCAGACAGAAGCTGGAGAGAGTTGCACAGGAGGAAGTTCTATTTTCTTTTTTTTGACATTTAAAGAAACCCTCTTCCATTCTTCTTCCAGAGGTGCTAGGTTAGATTCCACACACAGGGGCAAACACAGGATATATTACGTCAACCCTCAGTTACTGCTTTAGATGGGGAAAGAATGATCTCAGATATTCCAAAAGGTTTTTAAAGTGAAAATATTATTTTCAGAATAAAAGTTTTATCTTGGAGTAAACCATCAGCAGTCCTTACTCCGAATAATCAGAAAGCTTAAACAATGGACAAGCGACTGAAAAAGAAAGTCGTATCAGGGATTTACCTGATTCAGGAGCACACTACACATGGATTGTCCTGGCTCAATTATAGTTCAAGCTTAAGCCTGTACTGTTCTACATTTATAGTTTTCTATGCAGGTGTCTAAAATATGTATTATATATATGCATGTTATCCACACATATGCATTTATACACATACGTATGCATGTATTGATAGTATTAGCATAAGACTTTGGCTAAGGGACTTTTATTCATTTAATGGATATTTACTAAATGTCCAATCATTATGGTAAGCACTGAGGATGACAGACCAAGAAGACAAGATTCCAGCCCTCGAGCGTCTAGCCTAGTGAGAGAGATGAAAACGCTAAGTGCAACACAGTGTTAGTGACAGACACGTAGGTACAATGCACACCAAAGATAAACAGCTCTCTTCAGAGGACAGGGGTATCATGAAAGGTTCCCTAAAGAAAGTCATCCTTGAGTTGCATCGTGGAGGTGTTTGCCTGGCAGCCTGTGTATTTGAACTCTGGTACCTGGTAACCCAGGCTTGGTGTGTGTGGTGACCCACAGATATCCACGGTGGATAGGGAAGCATCTTCTGTATTAGTTCCCTGGGTATCATCAGTCCTGCGTTTCATTCCCTGCCCTTGGCATCAAGGGAACAGAGCCTGGGAGTGTGCTGTCCTTAGACTGTTGACGTGCAAAATCCAATGGACAGCTCAGTTACAGAGACCCCTGTGGGACAGAGCTGCTGGTGTGTCCCCTGTTCGTGACTCTGTGATGACACACCACTGTGGGGATGAAGAGCGCCAGGGAGAAGAATGGGGTTTTGAAAATAAGGACAATCTTCTGAAAGGGCTGTTTGCCCTCCTCACCGCGCCCCTTCCAACAGGAAGAGGAGGTGGCCTGTCCCCAGCTGCTCTGGTCATGAAACCTCTGTTGTTAGTTACTATGTGAGCAAGCCAGGCCTCGGGTCTATTACAATGACCTGGAAAAATAAGATTCAGGTGTTTCATCCGATGCGGGGGGAGGGGTGGGAGACGGCCAATGCCCAGGTTTGATTTGGTGGATCTGCAGGATCGGAAGCACAGTGGGAGCTGATGTGTCTTCAAGTCTTGCCATGACCACTTAACAGCTGTGTGACCTCAGGCCAGCGACTTAGACTCTCTGAGCCTCAGTCCTCCCACGGTACCAGCATATAATACAGTAGCTCATACAGAACAGGTACTCCATAGTCCCTGCGTCTGTGCGCGCGCGCACGCACACACACACACACACACACACACACCTAATTAAATTGCCCACATAGGATTATAGGAAAAAGAGACTTGAAAGACACATACTCATGAAAAAGTTCAACATTACCTTGGGGATACAACCTTTAAAAACTAAGTCCAAGAGTGAAGCAGATAGCAGCAAAATGGAGCATGATTTAAAAAAAAAAGGATTATTCAAAACCCTCCAGAGTATTTGAGGGTTGACTGTTGATTAGAGACACCTTACCTTAGGGAAGTATGTGACCCTTGGACACGCTGCTCAGAACAAGGAGAAGAAAGCAGGTGAGCCTTCGAAGACCTCCGTGTTCTAGCCAGACGCCCAGGCCTGAGGCAGCAAATGCGCAGCTGCAGACACCAGCGTAGGGGCGCCGACCACGTCGGTAATGGTGAGTGACAGGCTGGTTCTCGAGGACCCTGCCTGTCAGTCAGTGAAATCTGCAAGTACACAGACACCTTCTCAAGGCCCTACACCTCAGGGGCCTCACTGGCACTGTTCTCACTGAGCCATTTGCAAATAAAGAACCAGATGTCTAGTAAAGAAGACAGGAAGGTAGGTCTGATTCCCCAATTTACAAGACAATGTGGCCTTTCCCAGGCACCTCAGAGTTTCCTACGGGGCATTTATGCAAACAGTCTGATAAACTCTGAACCAGTTCACTCTACCTAAGCAAGAAGAATCAATCTACTTTTCATTCCTGAAAATCCCCAAAGATATTCTGAACACACCTGATGGGATTCCCAGATGAGTGCAAATCTTCAGGAGTTAAGTGCAAAGTACAAACATCGTTAACATTTCATATGCAAATTCCAAATAATGACTGAGAACAATATGGCTTCCGGTTACATTACGTGATAACTCCCATGACAGGACACGACACACAGAGCACCAGGCACTGGGAATATGTCCGCAGCCACAAAGAAGGCTGCAGGACACGTGTTAAAATTAAAAATTCAATCATTCTGCTTTAAACAGTATTTGGATTTACTTTTACGAACTTCATTTCATTTTAGACTTTACAATGCTGCTTTTAAGGTAGGGTTATGACGCCAAGTTTTTAGGTGAGGAACCAGTGGCTCGTCCAGATGAGAAGCTGGGTGAGAACACTGACAGCCCATCGACTGATGGCACAGGGACGCTAGAGAAATGTCTTGAGGACTAGGACTTTATCCTGCATTGCACGGGCTCTGCAGGCCGCGCCCAGTGCCCTCGGGGCTCCTGAATAAGTCTCGTGCTTAGGCCACAATGCTTTTTGTAAATTAGTGTAACAATGCTATTTTATTTTATTTTATTTATTTATTTATTTTTACGGGCCTCTCACCGTTGTGGCCTCTCCCGTTGCGGAGACGCGCAGGCTCAGCGGCCATGGCTCACGGGCCCAGCCGCTCCGCGGCATGTGGGATCTTCCCGGACCGGGGCACGAACCCGTGTCCCCTGCATCGGCAGGCGGACTCTCAACCACTGCGCCACCAGGGAAGCCCAACAATGCTATTTTAAAAGACATCTAATGGTCGATGTGCTCTGGAAACTATTCTACCATGAGATAGATTTTAAAACACCAATAGATGATGGCAAAGGAGCGTCATCTCCTAAAAATGACTGATCTCCCCGTTTCATGGACACTGACGGCAACTATCTGGTAATTGCTTATATCATCAAATCAGCTGTTCACCGGACTCCAGGTCAGAATGCGGCTGTCTTGTGCAAGATCCCTGTGGAATTTAAGACTCTACGGGGCAGACTTCTGTCCAGAATCAAAACCCTAAGAAACACAGACGCAGGGCCTGTCCAGAATGGAAGTCTCATGAGACAGCGCCCTGCAAACAGATGTGCTGGCTGCAGAGTCCAATTCTGTTGTTTCTTCCCATTTCCTCTACCAATAATATCAAACTGCCTACAGCCTAAAGCATTTATTGTGCTCAGAAAAAAAAAAGTACATTGCAACCTTTTCTTAAGGTGTTAAAACAATTCCTTCTCAGATCTTAAACCCCATCACACTTTTTTTCTTTCAAAATATCCTCTACCTTCTTTTCTCCTCTTCCTATCCAAAACAATTAGACCTCAAGAAAGCGACTTTGTTGTTTATTATCATCAAGCAGCTGTACGCCTCTTTTGAGTATGAGCTTAACTATGGTAAACATAACACGCAAACCTTCCAGCTGGAAGCTTTGCTGCTCTGGGTGTGTAGTTAGTGCTTACGTTCAATTACAATTAGTTTCTCCCAGAAGAAACTCGCCACTAGGATCTCATCACCACCACCAACAGTAGTTAATTCTGTATATGTAGGTGCCAGGCCCTGCAAGATAACCTTTGAGGTAGGTTCTAACCTTAATTCCATCATAAAGACAAAGAAACTCAGAGAGAGAAAGGAACTTGCTCAAAGTCCCACAGCCACCAGGTGACAAAGCCAGGACCTGAAGCTGGGGCAGCCTCCAGAGCCAGTGCACTGCTCCGTGAAGGCCCGCCAGCCCCAAGTGACGATGCAGTCCATTCTTCCCAGGACTTATAAGAAATAAGACAGAATATGACAAAACCACATCATGTAGCCATTGCAGGTCACCTGAGCTCCAGAAACCACGACCCAATCTCAGGAGAGCAAGTAACACTTGTGAAGACAGGCTCCCCTTACACCTGCTATGGACTGTTTGGATCTATTTTTCCATAGAACGCTCCCATGTGATACTTAACAGATAAAACTCCCTTATCTTTATTGGGGGATAGGGTGAGAAACTGATTTTAAAAACATAATGCAAAGGCCCAACTGATAAACAAATGTAAAGGTTTAAAATTATTGATACTGTTTCACTCAAACTTTAATGTTCAAGTTTGGTGATGATAAAGAACTAAAACCTCCTTCTAACTAAAATTATTAGCCACTCAAGGCAGCATACCAACAGATCATAATAGCTATTTTTCACAGTTGCTTAAAAGTGTGTCAGCACAACTGAATGTAATTTTAATTAAACAAATTTGCAATTATGAGTACAACTGCCTTGCCATTTTTACATTATAGCATGAGCTAAACGAAAAAAACAATCCCCCTTGTATTGCAAGCAGGAAACCTAAGTAAAAGTATTATTTAAAATAGTTAAACAGGGACTTCCCTGGCGGTCCAGTGGTTAGGACTTTGCCTTCCAACGCAGGGGGTGCAGGTTCGATCCCTGATCAGGGAGCTAAGATCCCATATACCTCGTGGCAAAAAAACCAAAACATAAGACAGAAGCAATATTATAACAAATTCAATAAAGACTTTAAAAATGGTCCACATCAAACAAACAAAAAAAGAATAATCTGATATTATTAAAATAAAAATAAAATAAAATAGCTAAACAGTGTGAATACAATATATAAATGTGTAAATCGGGTCATATGTTACAGAGTCCAATTTCAACCCGCACCTGGTCCAGCCACTGGCCAGGCAAAGCTGCCTGCAGGGTGATGTCCAGGCAGGGAGGGGGGTCCACACCAGGTGTGGAGCGTGAAGGAGGGGGCACTACTGTCCGGGGGCCCCGCTGAATCTCTAAGACACGTTCGTTTCCTGAGAAACACTTGCTCTGCTTTGAAGGTTGGAGAGACCTTGAATTTTGGTTTCCTACTAACTATTAGGACTTTTCCATCTTGAATATCTCTATTGATCTCCTTTACTTAAACAATGCCAAGAATAGCTTCTAATCAGACCAGGCTTCTCAGGAGTTTGATCTGCTTAATATTGCCAGGTATATTCCTGCATCAGACACGAGATAACATTATTTGGGATTCATATTTAAATCGGTTCTCTTGCAGGAGGAATCCTGAAACGGAGAAGTGCAATGTATAGGTATCCATTGATTTAATCTAGGTCAGAAAAATAACATTCTAAATATAATCAAGTCTCTGTTTTCCTCGCAATATGTTCCTCACTCTGCTTTCCTTGCTTGCTTCCTCTCATTTTGGGAAGGCTGTTTTTGGGCTGAGAGGTGAGTGCAGGTCAGGTCTGACCTCTAGAACTGCGCCTGCGTTGGACTGTACTGCACTTCTGTCCCCCAGGAGGACTGCAAGCCCCCCCCCCAGCGGGTGAACAGACCCCTGCCACACAAAACCAATGGGAAGTATATGTGATATTAAGGAGTGTTTCCTCCATGTGCCATTTTAAGAAATGCTGACCAAAGTATCGTTTAAATCCTAAATCCTATTCATGTTTAGGTCCTAATTTTCAGGCCACATCCTTTCCTGAGTAGATACATCGGCTACACCCCATGAATGAATCTAATGAGGCTTGTATTAAGCGGGCCACCCCTGTGTGCGGAGCCGGTCTCTAATCACCACATCCTGCTTTTCAGAGGGCCTGGACGAGGCCCTACAGCTGTCCTAGTCCATCCTTTAAATGAACCATACAGGGAGGGAAAACAGGAACAGGTAAGGGACAGAAAAGTGAAACTTCCCTACAGCATCACTCCAAGTGAAAACTGCCGGACACACAGCTCTGAAGAGGCAGGTCTAGGCGGCAGAGTTGGGACACCTTGTTTGCTCTGTAATACATCAACCCTCGGTGTATATCCATGAAATCAAGCATTCTCTAATTACTAACATTTGTGGAATAAATATAAGTGAAGCCACGACGGGAGGAAAGGGGAAGAAGTGTGATTATCCAAAGTATTTTCTGGAACTGAACTTTCTAAAGGCCGATCCGTATGGCCTTGGTGCCCGCTGGCTGGACCCCATCACCGCGCTCCGCCCCCAGCCGCTGCTTCTCCACCTGGAGGTCCTGGGTCACCCTGCTGAGCCCCTCCCTCGCTCTCTCTCCCTCTCTTCCATCCCCTAAGCCTTCCCTGGGGCTCTCTTCTCATCCACCTCTTCTCCTGTTCTAGAACTTTCTGGGGTCCCAGTCACGCCCAATGCTCCAACTCCCGAGTATGTATTCTAATACTGGCCCCCCCTCGGGGGCTCTTAGGTCAACTTTCCTGTGTGCCCCACCTCAAGCCAAGAAGCTCAAAGGCACCAAATAATCTCGCTGAAAGACTGCTCCCCCCACCTGCTCCCTATGGCATCATCAACCTCCATCCTCCTAGTCACACGGGTCCAGGTCCTGGGAGCTGTATTTCCTTCTGGGCCCGTGCTCTCTCCCTGCAACAGCCCACCTTTCCCGGGGATCCTAACTCCTAAATATCCCCCCCACCAGCCAGCTTCTTCCCACAAGGCTCCTGCCACCGTCTCAGCGAGAACGCATCTTCTCTCACTCAGACTGCACACGTGTGCTTCTACATCTTTTCCTAGGACCCACCTCACCCCTGGCCAACACGGTGGCCACAGGAAAGACAGATAATCCTTTGTGAACTGCAAGTAGCTGGACCAGCTCAGTGACTCCCCACGAGCTCGACCAGATAAGTCCACGTTTTTATAAGGGAATTCAAGGCCTTTATGATCTGACCCCTTACAAACTCTCGGTTCATCCTCACCCCCGTGTGCCTGCACGCCAGCCACTCTGAACTCCTCTCCCATCTCCATCTTCCTGTCTTTGCGCAAGCTGTCCTCTCGGCCTTGGCCCCTTCCATATCTAAGTCCTGTTTGCCTTCAAGATTCAGCTGAACCATGATGTGTGAAAGTTTCTTGAGCATTTAAGGCAAAGTAAGGCGCTGCCCTTCTTTGAAATCACGGTGGTGCATCGCTCATCCAAGGCCTCTGACTGCACACTGACTGCAAATATCTATCTGCACGGACCTCCTTTCAGACTGTGAGCGCCTTGAGGACAGGAGCTCATTTCTAAAAATCGATTTGGTATTTCCGGGCGATGAGTATCACAGATAGCACGGTGCCTCCCCCAGGGTAAGTGTGCAACGCATGTGCCCTGGAACGAGCGCGTCACACCAAGAGAACATTAATTTTTAGCCACTCCAGCTCAGAGGAAAAGAACCATTTAAAACTCATACCGAATAGAGACGTTTGGAGACCGAGGCCAGCTGCAGCTCATCTCTGTGCTGCTCTAAGTTCTCTGACAAGGAAGCTGGTGGCTTCAGCCTGTTTCCTCTGCCTTCTTGCCCTCTTCCAGGGCCCAAAGTGACTGGAACTCATTTGGTCTCCAGGAATGGAAGCCCACGTCCCAAGAGCTTAAGGGACAGGGGAGTTGCGCTGGCTTATGGAGTCTGAGGGAGGACTGTGGGAAGGGCCAGTGCAGCTGGGCCCCAGCACACGGTGGGACGAGGGACTCCACCTCGCCAGCATCTTCCCTCCACCTCCCATCTCTACTCTGCCACTTCCTTCCCTCTCTCTCTGCGCACCTTGGGAAACACGGCCAGAGATGGCTCCCAGGAAGACCACTTACAGCTTAAAAGCTCTCTTTGGTTTTCCACCCAAACAAGACCGAGAAGAGGCCCATTTGCCCAGCTTTGTTAGGTGCTCACCCCTGGACCAGTCAACTGGGCCAAGGGGCAGAGACCTACTGGACCAGCGTGGAAGCTGCCCTATCAAGGCTGCATACGCTGGGGGCAGAAGCTGCTTCCAGAAAAGGATGCCAGGGTCCACTACTCCTGTGACTCTGGACAGGACAGCTTCGGTGCATACTGGTTTGGAAACTCCACTTTCAGGAGATCGAAAGCTTCTCTGCCTTCCCTGTGCAGACAGCTTTTTTCTCCCTTTCATGTTACCTTCCTTCAGAAATTTTCCTCGCTCATCATCTTGTGGCAAACAAACATACATATAAACACATCACAATTTGATTCCCTGAATTTCTATCCTGCCTTGTGATCTCCCCTCTTCCAATGAGAAAAGGGTTTTCCAGGTAACCATGGATAATTTGCATACTTCCAACACCCCCAGTTTCCTGATCCTGGGAGCTCAGAGCTTTAAAATATATTTTATATAGGATACGACCAACCTTCTTAAAAACACCTTTTCCCCCTTTTCTTTCCTTCCTTTTCTCTATCTGAACATTTGGTCCAAACTGCACTATTTTTAAACCAGCCGTTTACTCAGAACCCAACTTATTGAAACCTAATTCCTGTTCCTACGTATCAGTCCTCACCCCACTTTTCTCTCCTGTAAGAAACCATCATAACTGATAGGAAAGAATTCCGGTCACTCGACCAGAAAATGTTACCAACTGGGGTGTCTTTTTGGTCTACATGGAAAGGGATGTCTGTTATATCCTGAGAAAATATGACCTAATGTATGAATTTTCTTTCTTTTTCTTCATCATTCATTCACCAAGATCTTTTAAGTGAGTGTGGTTACTATGTTCTAAAACCCAAAGATAGTAGAAAGTTCAAGACCCAGTGCTTGACACTAATTCACAGTGCAAGGGTGGAAAAGTGGATAAATGCAATGCAATATGGCAACTGCTAAAACAGAAGAATGTGTTAGAAATACTCATTCTACCATCACCACAGAATTTCAAAAACTGCATACCGGGTGCATGACTGGACGGATGATCTAGGAGAAATTACCATATTTAATGAAAGCTGGGCTCAGTGATTATTTATTCCAGTAAAATTTTGTGTAAATGTCTAGACCACGGCTGCCATCTCTTGTACAAATATTTCACCTGCTTAATTTTCATTCCTAGTTTCCTCTCTCCTCATCTTACTACTGTTTCTTTCAGGAGCAAGTGAAGGCTAAGAAAAGTAGCCACACCTGTCAAACACAGACCCAAACACTTTGTGAGGTTCTGTCTCCTCTGAGAAATAGGACACACGTGAGACATCTTACAGACTAGTCATTAAGGCAACTGGCATTTTGCTGATTTTGTCCTCGTTTCCGAACAGTGCTCGCGTGGAGAAGATGTTAGTGTAAACGAGACTTCGCCAGGTCCAACCTGGAATCCCCAGCCTTTGTCTGATGTGTTACCTGAAGGGAGAAGCCGAGGGGAGGACGTGCGG
This sequence comes from Monodon monoceros, assembly GCF_005190385.1. Taxonomy (NCBI): domain Eukaryota; kingdom Metazoa; phylum Chordata; class Mammalia; order Artiodactyla; family Monodontidae; genus Monodon; species Monodon monoceros. The sequence continues at coordinate 4,732,078 of NW_021703780.1, read as the reverse complement.
GAGGGGCCCTGCGAGGCAGGTGGGAAGATGTGGCTCAGGCAGAGGTGACAAGCATGACCTGACTCCGCTGTGTACAAGCCTGGAACACACAGGACACCACGGGGCTCTGAAGTGCAACAGTGTGCCTGCTGGGGAAGCAGCAGGACCGGCAACGCCCGGCCGGAAACCCTGGGGACCTGATGAGAGCCGTCGCCGCGTTCAGTGGAGTAGGGTTGTTGGTGAACACACTCGACACGCCCTCTGGGGCTTCCAGAAGACCCTGAGGGGGCTCTGCTGGAGACGGAGACCCGTGTGAGCAGGTGGGTGGTGACCACCGTGACATCGGAACAGAGGTTCCTTCGTTCACGTCTTCGGCGTCTGACCCGTCCTCTCACCGTCACGAGCGGCCCCACTGAGACGGGGATGCCCTCCTGGTACCACGTTGCCTTGAGGCGCCCTTCTCTCCTCGTGTAAATCTCACGGAACATTCTACCTTGCTCTTTCCTCACTAGGCCCCGATCAAATTCCCACGATGAAAACACCCTCCCTGGCCCCTAACCACACTTGAATAAACAGGCCACAGTGAAGCTACGGGCTATTAAAACGAAACAAAACAAGCACAGGAGGACGCGCCTGTAAGGACCTGCTGCTCTCCTCGGGTTTCTAACTGCACCGCTCCCCACGTCCCCCAGCACCGGGTCTCAGATTCTGCCTCGTTCCGACTCAGGCCCCGATCCCAACGCTGATGCGGACACCAGCTGCAGCCCTGGGCCGGCAGCTCCCAGCAGACCATCCAGGCGGCCCTGCTGGTGGCCGTGCCGCAACGCCCGGGGCTCGCACCCCAGAAAGTGGCCCCCACGGCCCTCCGAGACAGCCTGAGCCGGGCTCCACTCCACTCGTGGCTGGATGGCTGCCCCGAAGCCTGGCTCCTCTGGGACGGCCTGTCTGCCCCGCCTTACACCTCCCCGTGCTACTGACTGCTCGGCCCTCTACCAAGTCCCTAGGACAGACACCCTAGACGGTGGGTACCACTGGGCCCACCAGTGCGCATCGCTGGTCCTTCCCCCTGGAGGGACCCCTCATCCCACACGTGGCCGCCCCCTGCCTTCTTTGGTACACCTCCTGGCTGCTGCTTGAGCCTCAGCTTGACCAAGTTAAGGAAAATAAGTCGCCCAGGAGACACTGGGGCGGCTGCATGGTGCCGCCCCCGCCTGCGGTGGGAGTCGCGGCCCCGGACTGTGTGCTGCCCCCGCCCAGAGGCGCTGGTGGCAGAAAAGGCTCGATTCTCACTCAGGACACCAGCCAGGTGAGGCCCAGGTCCACCAGGGCACCTCCGCCGCTCAGAGATCTGAAGTTTTGAAGACTCTCCCACACAGGCCTCACCTGTGTGCCCCTGAGACATCCTTACAAATGCAGGCCCACCTGTAGAGACTCGGCCCCCAAATCTCTAATGAGGATAACTGTGTGGGGGCACTAGGTACAATTCTGAGCTCGCACAGCGTCAGGCTGTATTTGGGTTCATGCGTCTCTTGGTCGCCAGGACAACACGACTAACTCTGAGGGCTGCAGTACATTCGGGGCCAAGCCTCCGTGGGCCGTGAAGAATGAGGTGACAGACACGGGGACAGACGGTGAGGGAGGGCGGGGGAGGGCTGACTCCCATGGCTGTCTCCGGGCATACATTTGGGTGGCAGCCCGTGGAAAGAAGTGACCCTGCGAACTGGGTTAAAAACTCTGAAGACCCAAAATGATTGAAAGCCTTTCTCATAATTGCCCCAGATGGTGGGCCCCCTATCCCACTTCTGCCAGCAGATCGGAGACTTCCCATCCCGCGTGCTGCCCTCGGGGCTTGTCCTCACTTGCTTCACTCTGATCAGCACTGTGAGGGCGGACAGGCCACCGTCAAGGGGCGCGAGGTGCTCTCACCTGGCATCTTGGAAAGAGGGCGTGCAGTCTCCACGCTACAAAAAGGTACACAGGATGCCACGCGGAGACACAGCCAGAGGACCCCCCCGAAAACTGCTCACTGCAAGCTCAAGAGGAAAGAGTGGCTTCCCGGTTAGTTTCCACAGAGGTGTGCAGTGACACAGCAGGTCACTGAGGACGCGTTCACCGGGCGCCTGGCCTCTGGCCCAGCCTCACCAGCATCAAGCAGGTGCTTTGCTCCCTCCCTCCTCTGTGCAGACCTGCTCCTCTGGGACCCGGGCAGCCTGCGGGTGATCCCGAAGAACCCTTCCGCAAATGGCGAGGTCCCGGGGGACAAGGCCGAACAGGGAGTTTGGGGACTGAACTAATTGTGTTTTAACGCGTCTCATGCTGGTGGCCAGCACGGCTGCTCTGTGATCACAATAAAGCGCACACCTCGTGGGCTGCTTTAAAAAGAAGGCCTGGGGAAGGAGGGTAGGGACGAGATCGGGAAAAAGATATATCAGGCCAAAAATAGTCTTCTTAGAACTGCCTTCCGGGCTGTCGGAACCACAACAACAGAAGTTCTGATACTCATGCCACCAGCCTTGCAATAACGATGAAGGAAGAGCAAGGAGACAGGAGAGTTCTAATGCCGTCTCCTTGGTACCGCATGCTGTCAATTTCAAGGGGGACGCCATTTCTGACGAGCTCTCCCAAGATTCACTGGAGTTGGCTTCTCATTGCTGGCCAATCTTTTAGTTCCAATAAGTGCACTTACTCGGCTCTGTCTAAAGAAACAAGACCAGAGATGCAGACCAGAGACGTCAGTCCACCTGCCACTGCCCGTAGCATTTTCCCAACATACAACCCAGAGAATGGTCCTGTGGACTATAGAGCCCTGCTGGCCGGCGTCTGTGCCACTGCACAAAGTATTTTTGTTTTGTTCTGCTTAAAAATTTACTCCTCAAGTTGCAGGAAGACCAGGCACCGTTTCAGATGACAGCATTATGTGAAGTCTCATTCTCTTCCCTCTAGTATCAGAGCTTCCCCATGATCTGTACTGACTGCCAAACCCCAGCTGACTCGCTCTACTGAGGTCACTCCTTATTTTAAAAAAACAACACAGGTTGACCGTGAAAGTCACTGATTTATACTCAAACACCTAGCAATTGTTTTAGAACTCTGTGCGATTTTCAAAGCATTCACATAGATAGGCTCATCTTGTGTCTGCGGCTACCACTTAAAGACGATATTCGTGCTCATCTTAAGTTGGCAGGTGGGGACTCTGAGGCTCAGGAAGCCCCAGTCCCAGACACCTAGGATGTGAGGGGTCAGGGATCAAGGCTTCTGACTCTGAAACCTGAGCTCTTTCCTCAGACTACACCGCCTCCCCTTCCAGTGCCATAAGCCATTCCTAGTCATCTAATAAAAGCTCTTTCAAGGAATGAAGGAGGATTATTAAGTATCCACCAAGCATCAGGATGTGAGCCTCCTTCCAATAATATAAACCCTGAGGGAGGGTGGAGGGAGTTACTGTGTCCTCAGCCCCCAAGGTGTGTCCCTCAAGTGGAACAGCCTGGAGAAGTTTAAGAGCAAGTGAAGAGTAAAAGACATGACTGAGCCAGCAGGCAGGAGCGGTACCGAGTCCCACACGGGGAGAAGGAAGGCAGTGCTCCCGTGTTTGTCCTGAAAACTGTCCAGTGAACCCTTCTGGCTGAAGATGCTCGGCCTCTGGCTTCGTGTCCAGAAAGCGGGGCCGGGCGGTTTATGGTGGCCCCTGACTAGACCAACAACGGGCTCTGGAACCAACAGTGGCTTCTCCGCAGCCTGCCCAGACCTCCAGGAACAGCCTGGTGCAAAGGGCTCTGCCCAGCAAGGGGGGTGACGGCTTCTCCGCAGCCTGCCCAGACCTCAGGAAGCAGCCTGGTGCAAAGGCTCTGCCCAGCAAGGGGGATGACGGCTTCTCCGCAGCCTGCCCAG